>NC_134833.1:14309483-14521861 GCF_004210375.1 Tachypleus tridentatus
ATTGATAAATTTATTTAGATTTCAGAAACGTCTGAATACCGTTTTATATCGTAATCTGTTCTGCATGTTATAGTGCTGTCCTTTATCAACCATTTTATTTATTTTAAGTAATATTTTATACTGATATATGCATATATAACTTTTGCAATATTTGTCAAAATTGGTAAACTTATCTACATTTTTGAAACTTTCATAAGAAATAATATTCTTCATTATTTAAATGCTGCTGAAACAGTGTTAAAATTTTAGAAGACAAGAAAATTATAATTCGAATTACGATTTACTTTTTTTACATTTCATAACGAAAACCTGTTAAGGCTAAGCCTAATGTTTTCATTAAACATCGTATACATTACTGAATTGGAATCAGCGAATCACAGCCAGAGATGTCAACCATTACGATTTGAGTGTATGCATTACGACTATACACTCATAAAGATAAATATTACGACTTGTTGCAACTCCCAAATTATTATATATTATATAGGCCTATACAATAAAGTGATAAATTGTTCCTCCAGGGCTTGAAAGGGGTGAAAAGAAAATTTCTAGTGAGATACAAATAAATGTTGATAATAAATAAAAGACATAGTCCAAATGGCTACTTGTGATAATCATGTTTGTGCTTGAAATAATAAAAAAAATATTTGTATCTCCGACGTCTACCAATAGTTTGAGTGCGGTGCTTCTCCATACTGGACACGTGGGGGAATCCATAATTACGTCATCAGTGCTTGTCAGCCAATCAGCGCTCGCGTAGATGGGTATTTCTCACCAACAAAAGGCTGAGACGAAAACATAAACGATGCAGATAACGACATTTAGGAGTAGGAATTCAGAATATGAAAAAGAATTTCAAAATAATTTTTATTTATTTATTTATTAAATACAAAACAGTCATAAATAAGCAATCTATAGCAGTAATAAATAATAATAGTTATAATAATAATATAATCATAAACAGCTTAGAGACATTGGTCAGGCCTAGTAGCCGCAAATGATAAAGGGCTCTGTCTACAATCATTTGAAATAGTTGGCATCTCTGTGGCACCCTAACCATTATACCACACTCGGCTTAGCAATACGTGATGTAGGTTTAACACGTAAGAAATTGTTAGAGTATTAAATCGATAGAAGGTGGATACGAGTTTTCGTTGTCATCCATAGCAGTAAGTATTTATGTTGAAATCACAAAAGCTTGTTTGTCGTACAATGTTTCACTAAATTACTCATTCAAACATTGTCCAATGTTACAGACAAACCCTGGGACAGAACATGTTTAAAACAGTGCCGTCGTTGAGAGTTGTAACAATGGCAGGAAAGTAAAATGTGGCTTACAGTGATTTGAGTGTTACACAAACTACTCATTGGTACAAGAGTTTCAGATAAAAGAAAACGATGAGTTAAAAAAACTGTGACCAATGTGTAGTTTAGTTAGAACAACTTCCTCCTTCCGATCCTTACAGAAGCAAGACGGCCAAAATCCAATATAGGGTTTTATTTTGAAAAGGTTGTTTTCGCGTTGCCTACTCTAAGTCGACTGCCAGATGGCACGGAGCTGAGCCTTGAATACAGGACCATAGTCCAAGTATGGGACAGGCACAGTAGTGACAGTGCCAGAGCAAATAGATTTAACTGCGGTGTCGGTGAGCTTATTACCGCGAATACCAATATGGCCTGGTGTCCAGAAAAACTGAATAGAAGTAGATATTAATGAGAAATGGGCCAGTCGGTTTTGAATATAGGAGAACAGGGTGTGAGCCAACATGAAGCGATTTCAGGACCAGTAGAGAACTAAGTGAGTCAGTATAAATAGTGCAGTTGGAGTACTGCTTAGTTTCAATATGATCCAGGGCAAGAGAAATGGCATACAGTTCAGCAGTGAACACAGAAGCTGTAGAGGGGATTTTGCGTGCAACTACCGAACCACAACAAACCATGGCTGAGCCCACAGTCACCTGATTTTGAACCATCCGTATAAATTGGAATGAAAAGATTGTTCGAAAGATGTTCAGTAAATAAAAAACAGTACTTCCAATCGGGAGTATCTGCTTCTCTCAGGTGACTTAAAGAAAGGTCACATTTGGAGACTGTAATAAGCCATGGTGGGATGGGTTGACCAGTGGATTCTGCAATGATATCCAAGGACAGATCCAATTAATCCAATTGCGCCTGGACACAAAGGCCAAAAGGAGCAATGGCAGATTTTCTGTTGTGAAAAAGTACGGCCCACTGAGGAAGGAAAACACAACCCCTGGTGGGATGCTTTGGTAAGGAATGAAGTTTCAAAGAATATAGTAAAGACAGTTGTAAACGGCGAAGGTGCAGAGAAGGTTCAGCATATAAGCTTTGAACTGGGGAGGTGTGGAAAGCCCCAGTGCAGAGTCGAAGTCCTTGTTGATGAATGGGGTCCAGCATCTTTAAGGCCTAGGGTCTGGTAGAGCCATAGACCAGTGATCCATATATAGTCGAGTTTCGATCGAATAAGAGCACGATATATCTTTAACATATAACATCAATCTGCTCCCCAATTGGTGGTAGAGAGGACACGGAGGATGTTCAGTGCTCTTGTGTATTTGACCCGTAGCTGTTTAATGTGTGGTATAAGGGTCAGCATACGGTCAAAGATAAGCCCAAACAACTTGGTCTCAGGGACCACAGGCAGTGAAACTTCACAAATACGGAGTTCAGGATCAGGGTGAATACCCCGTTGGTGGCAAATGTGCATGCAAATGATTTTACAGAAAGAGAAATTAAAGCCGTTCGTCGTGGTTCACTTCAGTACATGATCGAGGGCAGTTTGTAGTTGCCGCTCAATATATCTCATGTTCGACGACTGACATGAGATGTGAAAGTCGTCGACATAGAGCCTGTTTGCAACTGTGAGAGGGAGTTGTTCAGTGATGGCATTAATCTTTATACTGAAAAGTGTGACACTCAAAACACAGCCCTGAGGGACTCCACGTTCCTCCAGAAAAGCACGGGAAAGTGTCGAACTTGGAATCTCCTGTCCATTAAAATTTTTTGATAAACATGGGTAAATGGCCACGTAACCCATATATATGGAGTTCTCGCAAAATGCCATACCTACATGTTGTGTCATAAGCCTTCTCAATGTCAAAGAATATTGATACAAGATGTAGTTTGAGAAAGACTTCTCTGATTGATGTTTCAAGTCGAATCAGGTGGTCCATGGTGAAGTGCTGTCGTTAGAACCCACATTGGGTGGGCGAGAGTAAGTTGTTTGATTCGAGGAACCAAGCAAGACGAGCATTAACCATCCTCTCTAAGGTCTTACAGAGATAGCTCGTCAAAGGAATTGAACGGTAGTTTGAAGGAATCTTGGGATCTTTACCAGGCTTAGAGAAAGGTAAGATAATAGCCTGGCGCTTAGGCATTAGGAAAACATCCTCCTGCCGGATCCAGTTAGAAACAATCACAAAAATAGCAAGAGAAGCAGGATAGATAGCGCAGCATGTCATAGTGTACATCATCTGGTCCAACAAATGTACTGCCAGATCGATGAAGGGCCAGTTTCAGTTCCACCAGTGTAAAGAGACGATTATAGTCATAGAGACAGTCAGTTCGAAAGAAAGGGTGAACGCTCTGCCCGAGTCTTGATGGCTAAGAAGAAGGAACAAACAGAAGTGTTAGATACCCGGCAAAAGCTTTCACCTAGAGTATCGGTGATGCTCCGGACATCAGCTACCTCTTGGCCATCAGAGAGTAAATCGAGATGGGGACAGAATTGTAGTGCCCACTGACCTATCGAACCCTGTCCCATATGACCTTTAACTGGTGGTAGAAGATATGACAGTTGTGAACTTAATCCAAGATTCCTTCTGGCTTTGACGTCTTACCCACCTAGCATGTGCACGGACCCGCTGGAAAGCGATGCAGTTTTGAAGTGTTGGATATCTACAGAATGTATCGCAGGCCCGTTTTTGAGCCTTCCATGCCATGTGGCAGGCAGGATTACACCACGGACGAGGATATAGTTGAAAACGTGTCGAGGATTTAGGAATACATTGAGCAGCTGCTTGTATAATAGAGTCAGTTACTGCTGCCACACAGTCGTCTAATGATGGCTGATTTATGATGGCAGGATCAAGTTCTGAGAGAGCAGTGAAAGTGGACCAGTCTGCCTGATCAAGCTTCCACCGGGGTACGTGGGTAGGGTGGCATCGACCACGGCCAGTCTCTCTCAAAAGTATAGGAAAATAATCACTGCCTAGTGGATTATTATCAATCTTCCATGAAAAATGGGAAAATAATAAAGGGGAGCAAACCAAGAGATCAATAGCAGTAAAGGACTGACTAGGTGCATGAAAATAAGTATAAGAACCAGTATTGGAAAGAGAAAGGTTGTGATCAGAGAGCGTACACTCTACGGAGCGACCCATCCTATCAATAACAGCACTTCCCCAGAGGGGATGATGTCCATTAAAGTCCCCCACGATTAGAAATGGAGACGGCAACTGTTCAATGAGAGTATCAAGGTCTGATTGATCATATGTCTCTCTAAGTGAAAGGTAGAATGAAAAAACTGATGGTATGACCCAAGGAAACACAGATGGCTACGGCCTCCAACGGTGTGTTGAGTGACAAAGACAGGGTGGGCACATGCTGATCAACTAACAGTGCCACCCCTCCATGTACTCGTCCATCACACAGCCTGTCATTTCTGTACAGAGAAAACTGCCTAAAGATGTGGTAGTTAGCCATTATATCCACGCATATACAGTGAATACAATGGACTGTATCGGCAGGTTTCAGAAACGTTTCTTCTAAGGAAAGACATACAGGATGGTAGGAAGCAATCAGTTTTGATGTTATCCAGATTAGAATGTAAACCTCGACAGTTCCATTATATCAAGGTGGCCATTTTTAATGATGTGTAGGTGAATTGGCTGGAGAGGGCTGGAGAAGCCTTCTGTTTACGACCACGTCTTTTTTTCCTTACTGTCCTTATGTGGGGGAGGTCTATTGACCTCCATGGATCCTGCCCTGGGTCGATTGGGCTTTGTTGTTGGAAGGGGATTCCAGTGACTGAGGACGCGAACGAATGATTGTTTTGCATCTTGGGGTGGGAGAAAAAGATGTATCTGAAGAAATGCCTGTATTTGAAACCAAAGGATGTGGATCTTGGGGTTTGTTGGAATGTATGTAAGGGACAGAGATGGGTGTAGAAGTTTATTCATCAATTTTTTTAACCATGAAGGCACAGAGAGATCTGTCTGCACTCCCACTGTAGTAGTGGAACGAAGTGCAGCAGGATACATCTGAGATTAAGTGGTGGACAGCAACTTTCGAGCCTCAGGGTAAGTAATGTTTTGAAACGTTTTCAAATGCTTTACCTCTTTTTCTTCCAACCATTTAGGGCAAGAATGAAAGTAGGACGGGTGAGAGTCACCGCAATTGACACAATGTGTCACACTCATAGCCATCGTGGTTCACCACAACGAGCACATGTTAGGGAACCACGACATGACGTCTTTGAGTGGCCGAACTTCTGACACTGGAAACATCGGAAAGGGTTTGGAACGTACGGCCGTACCCTGCAATTTAGATAACCTGCCTTGATGGTGGCAGATGCACATGGTGATGTAAATGTGAAAACAAGGATATTTGTCGGAAGTGTAACTCCATTTTTGCGAGTGGAGATGCGCCTCACTGCAGAAACTCCTTGAGTGGAGAAACCAGCGAGAATCTCTGACTCGGGGACATTCTTCAAATCTCTCAACAATGACTCCTCGTGATGAATTCAAAGTAGCATGAAGGGTAACCTCAATAGGTATATCACCAATTACCTTAATATTTTTTTTTATCAGTCTTATAGTCCTAAACAAATGCACAAAATGGAGTCAAGAGTATTGTGTTAACTTCAGTAGTCTTATAGTCCTAAAACACAAGCACAAAGTAGAGTCAAGGGTATTGTGTTAACATCTGTTTTTCAGTGGTCTTATAGTCCTAAAACACAAGCACAAAGTCGAGTCCAGGGTATTTCAGATATTCTCAAGATGTATTTAAAATAATCAAATTCACCCAAAAAAACATAAACTAAACACTTTTTTAGTGTTTCATTTTAAATCAATGATATTCTCATGGTTTTTAAAGTAATATAATATATTAAAGCTCTTTGATTTGTGGAAAATGTTTGATTCCACTCAAAAAATTATTTATATTAGAAGATTTGACACTTAAAGAAAACTGTTGTTAAGTGTAGTTGAAAGTGTATTTTTGAAATTCAATAGTAAAATATTCATTGTACTCAAGATAATTTCTATCTGTAAACTAACAGTATTAGCTACTCAATAATTTTTAGTAACTCTGTAAGTTTATTTTTATTACTAAGATCAAGTTACATCCCTGCACAGAAAGTCATTTCATCGTACGGAACATTTTGTGAGCTACCTGTTCAAGTATTTTCTCCAGTTTCAGTTCTTGGGCCTCTTTTACTTCAGCATCCAGTTTCTGCTCAATATCCTGATCCATCTGTTTATGTGATTCTTCTGAATGTTTCATTAGAACAGCCACCACCACGTTTTCCAGAACAAATTGAGCCATTAATACGAAAATCACAAAGTACAGCGGAGCAACAAGTGGTGTCACACAACAGTTGGTTAAGCAGTCACTAGACATATCACAGTTGTCACGAACAGTGTCCTAGCAGAAAACAATAAATGTATGTTAATGCTCTCTGCTTCTGGGATCACAGTATTATTCACAACTAGATCGAGGCTCGATCCCAGGTCAACAAATTAAATGTCAACAAGATGAAGAGAAAGCAGATACCCATCTGAATTTGTTTAAAATATAGATAAAGGAGAAGTGATGTCCAAGCTTGTAAAACGTGCCATTACTTAAATAACTATATTTAGTGAATAAAAGCTAACAAAACTGTGACTCATCTAATCCAGATATACCTCTTTATCCTGGTCCTCACAAAGTATAATTGGGCAAACACCTTACTTGAGAGTGAAACTAAAACTCAGTCTGGTACTAAGTACAGCTTAGTATGATAAATTTAGTATACTTTTCCTTATAAACATTATAATACTTTGTTTTATCAGTTGAGTATTCTTACTGTTAATGGTATTTTTAGTTATAAGCTCAATAATATCTCAGGAGGTTCAGTCAGCTTAATGGACTGAGGTTATTAATAAATAAATATTAAGCTAACAATGCAAAGAATTCTGTATGACAAAAGTATAATGATTAAAATTAGAAATAATCAAATTATGTACACACATAAAACATCCTACCCAAAAAATTATGTATATACATAAAACATTCTAACCAATAAATTATGTACACAAACAAAACATTCTAACCAACAAATTATGTACACACATAAAACATTCTAACCAACAAATTATGTACACAAACAAAACATTCCAACCAATAAATTATGTACACAAACAAAACATTGTAACCAACAAATTATGTACACACATAAAACATCCTAACCAATAAATTATGTACACAAACAAAACATTCTAACCAATAAATTATGTACACAAACAAAACATTGTAACCAACAAATTATGTACACAAACAAAACATTCTATCCAACAAATTATGTACACACATGAAACATTCTAACCAACAAATTATGTACACAAACAAAACATTCTAACCAACAAATTATGTACACAAACAAAACATTCTAAACAACAAATTATGTACACAAACAAAACATTGTAACCAACAAATTATGTACACACATAAAACATTCTAACCAACAAATTATGTACACAAACAAAACATTCTAACCAACAAATTATGTACACAACATAAAACATTCTAACCAACAAATTATGTACACAAACAAAACATTCTAACCAACAAATTATGTGCACACATAAAACATTCTAACCAACAAATTATGCACACAAACAAAACATTGTAACCAACAAATTATGTACACAAACAAAACATTCTATCCAACAAATTATGTACACACATGAAACATTCTAACCAACAAATTATGTACACAAACAAAACATTCTAACCAACAAATTATGTACACAAACAAAACATTGTAACCAACGAATTATGTACACAAACAAAACATTGTAACCAACAAATTATGTACACACATAAAACATTCTAACCAACAAATTATGTACACAAACAAAACATTCTAACCAACAAATTATGTACACACATAAAACATTCTAACCAACAAATTATGTACACAAACAAAACATTCTAACCAACAAATTATGTACACACATAAAACATTCTAACCAACAAATTATGCACACAAACAAAACATTGTAACCAACAAATTATGTACACAAACAAAACATTCTATCCAACAAATTATGTACACACATGAAACATTCTAACCAACAAATTATGTACACAAACAAAACATTCTAACCAACAAATTATGTACACAAACAAAACATTGTAACCAACGAATTATGTACACAAACAAAACATTCTAACCAACAAATTATGTACACAAACAAAACATTCTAACCAACAAATTATGTACACAAACAAAACATTCTAACCAACAAATTATGTACACACATAAAACATTCTAACCAACAAATTATGTACACAAACAAAACATTCTAATCAACAAATTATGTACACAAACAAAACATTGTAACCAACAAATTATGTACACAAACAAAACATTGTAACCAACAAATTATGTACACACATGAAACATTCTAACCAATAAATTATGTACACAAACAAAACATTCTAACCAACAAATTATGTATACACATAAAACATTCTAACCAACAAATTATGTATACACATAAAACATTCTAACCAACAAATTATGTACACACAAAACATTCTAACCAACAAATTATGTACACACATAAAACATTCTAACCAACAAATTATGTACACACATAAAACATTCTAACCAACAAATTATGTACACACATAAACATTCTAACCAACAAATTATGTACACACATAAACATTCTAACCAACAAATTATGTATACACATAAAACATTCTAACCAACAAATTATGTACACACATAAAACATTCTAACCAACAAATTATGTACACACATAAAACATTCTAACCAACAAATTATGTACACACGTAAAACATTCTAACCAACAAATTATGTACACACGTAAAACATTCTAACCAACAAATTATGTACACACGCGTAAAACATTCTAACCAACAAATTATGTACACACATTAAAACATTCTAACCAACAAATTATGTACACACGTAAAACATTCTAACCAACAAATTATGTACACACGTAAAACATTCTAACCAACAAATTATGTACACACGTAAAACATTCTAACCAACAAATTATGTACACACATAAAACATTCTAACCAACAAATTATGTACACACATAAAACATTCTAACCAACAAATTATGTACACACATAAACATTCTAACCAACAAATTATGTACACACATAAACATTCTAACCAACAAATTATGTACACACATAAACATTCTAACCAACAAATTATGTACACACATAAAACATTCTAACCAATAAATTATGTACACAAACAAAACATTCTAACCAACAAATTATGTACACACATAAAACATTCTAACCAACAAATTATGTACACAAACAAAACATTCTATCCAACAAATTATGTACACACATAAAACATTCTAACCAAGAAATTATGTACACAAACAAAACATTCTAACCAACAAATTATGTATACACATAAAACATTCTAACCAACAAATTATGTACACACATAAACATTCTAACCAACAAATTATGTACACACATAAAACATTCTAACCAACAAATTATGTACACACATAAACATTCTAACCAACAAATTATGTACACACATAAACATTCTAACCAACAAATTATGTACACAAACAAAACATTCTAACCAACAAATTATGTACACACATAAAACATTCTAACCAACAAATTATGTACACACATAAAACATTCTAACCAACAAATTATGTACACACATAAAACATTCTAACCAACAAATTATGTACACACATAAAACATTCTAACCAACAAATTATGTACACAAATAAAACATTCTAACCAACAAATTATGTACACACATAAAACATTCTAACCAACAAATTATGTACACAAACAAAACATTCTAACCAATAAATTATGTACACAAAACATTCTAACCAATAAATTATGTACACAAACAAAACATTGTAACCAACGAATTATGTACACAAATAAAACATTGTAACCAACAAATTATGTACACAAATAAAACATCCTAACCAACAAATTATGTACACTCATAAAACATTCTAACCAACAAATTATGTACACAAACAAAACATTCTAACCAACAAATTATGTACACAAACAAAACATTCTAACCAACAAATTATGTACACACATAAAACATTCTAACCAACAAATTATGTACAGAAACAAAACATTCTAACCAACAAATTATGTACACACATAAAACATTCTAACCAACAAATTATGTACACACATAAACATTCTAACCAACAAATTATGTACACACATAAACATTCTAACCAACAAATTATGTATACACATAAAACATTCTAACCAACAAATTATGTATACACATAAAACATTCTAACCAACAAATTATGTATACACATAAAACATTCTAACCAACAAATTATGTACACACATAAAACATTCTAACCAATAAATTATGTACACAAACAAAACATTCTAACCAACAAATTATGTATACAAACAAAACATTCTAACCAACAAATTATGTACACACATAAAACATTCTAACCAACAAATTATGTACACACATAAACATTCTAACCAACAAATTATGTACACACATAAACATTCTAACCAACAAATTATGTATACACATAAAACATTCTAACCAACAAATTATGTATACACATAAAACATTCTAACCAACAAATTATGTACACACATAAAACATTCTAACCAACAAATTATGTACACACATAAAACATTCTAACCAATAAATTATGTACACAAACAAAACATTCTAACCAACAAATTATGTATACAAACAAAACATTCTAACCAACAAATTATGTACACACATAAAACATTCTAACCAACAAATTATGTACACACATAAACATTCTAACCAACAAATTATGTACACACATAAAACATTCTAACCAACAAATTATGTACACACATAAAACATTCTAACCAACAAATTATGTACACACATAAAACATTCTGATCAATAAATTATGTACACACATAAAACATTCTAACCAACAAATTATGTACACACATAAAACATTCTAACCAATAAATTATGTACACAAACAAAACATTCTAACCAACAAATTATGTACACACATAAAACATTCTAACCAATAAATTATGCACACAAACAAAACATTCTAACCAACAAATTATGTACACACATAAAATATTTTAACCAATAAATTATGTACACAAACAAAACATTCTGACCAACAAATTATGTACACATAAAACATTCTGACCAACAAATTATGTACACACATAAAACATTCTAACCAACAAATTATGTACACACATAAAACATTCTAACCAACAAATTAAGTACACGCATAAAACATTCTAACCAACAAATTATGTACACACATAAAACATTCTAACCAACAAATTATGTACACACATAAAACATTCTAACCAACAAATTATGTACACACATAAAACATTCTAACCAACAAATTATGTACACAAACAAAACATTCTAACCAACAAATTATGTACACACATAAAACATTCTAACCAACAAATTATGTACACACACAAAACATTCTAACCAACAAATTATGTACACACATAAAACATTCTAACCAATAAATTATGTACACACATAAAACATTCTAACCAATAAATTATGTACACAAACAAAACATTCTAACCAACAAATTATGTACACATATAAAACATTCTAACCAACAAATTATGTACACATATAAAACATTCTAACCAACAAGTTATGTACACATATAAAACATTCTAACCAATAAATGAGAATTTTTCAAAATGGTCAAATGTGGATGAAACTCTAAAAAAATATCCTTTTGAAGTTCATAATTTACAAAAAGAAACTGATTATATCTATGCTTTCTAACAGCATTATGATGTTTATGGCGTGTTAAGTCATCGTTTAAAAATTTTTAGTTGTTGAACAATTAGCTGTAGTATTTTATAACAACAGTATTTAATAAATTATATTTTACAAGATGTCACTACGGAGCAATGACCACTTATCAGATTCCTTGGGCTATTTAGTCTGCAGTCCAACACACTAAACATTAGGTAACAACTGGCATATGCTTTATGCAATAAAAACATAAACACTTTTGTAAAGTTTATGTTTTATTATTTGTTTGTGGTGTTTTAAATGTGTGTTTTCTCCCTCATCCTACTATAACTTGCGAGTACAGAAAACTGTGATATCGAAAAAATTAAATTTTTAATTATTATAAAAGATGTTGACACCTGCCAGACTTGTTCCTTTAATTGTTGTAAAATACATGAACATTATTTACCTTCGTGACTCCATTCCAGTTATCTCCAGTTGCAATACGGAACAAAGTTAGAAAGGCCATCCCAAAGTTATGAAAATGTGCATGTTCTCCTAAACCTTGACAAGGGAAATCGTCATTGCACTCTAAAGAAAAACAGAATCAGAGTAGAAACATAAGATACTGTATATTTATCGCATGTGTATTAAGTTTTGGGAACTCCACTCCAACATAAATAATGGAACTTTAACAATTACACCATGCAACAAAATTTTTTACTTTTACTTGTTCCTGGACAGAAAGTGTTATTTCCCAATTGTTTATGCCTAAAGTAAATGGAAAAGACATATTTTCCTCTTCAAATTTTGCTTTTGTGACCTGGGAAAGTGTAACGAAAACATGATGGGAGACTTTATTTGGGGGCTGATCATTGAAAGTGATTTACGATACAGTCACAAGTCTCGAAAAACTACTCACTTCTAAACATTTTTATATAACTTTAGTATAAATACATGTAAATCTTGAATCATATGTTGTTTTATTTAGACCTTATATAAATGAAAATGTGCAGGTTTGCCCGTTTTTACATATAAAATAGGTTAATTTCTAAATATCATTATCCAGATCACAAAAGCAACGTTTGAAGGGAATAATGGTCGTTTTCTGTACTTTTATAACATAAGTAATTAAGAAATAACACATACTATCCAGGAACAAAATTTGTATTACATAGTGTAATAAACAAAGTTGATTTATAAGTACAAAACATTGGTATAAATTGTTATGTGATTTATTTATAGGCAACACAGATTATTACTTATCAGTAAATACTCAACAACAGTTATTAATGTTAATAATACAATGAATTATTAGCACCAAATCAACTTAAAATGGTTTAAAATGTAACATTTTATGAAAAAAACTATTTGTAATTACTGACTCAGTATTAAAGAAACCAATAGAAGTTCTTTAACATTTTAACAAACTAAATCAGTCTACATTTGTAAATTTGATACTTATTAGAAACAACAGCAAGAAAGTATTACTTCAAACATTTAATTATGCTCAAGTGAATGAATGAAAGACTTTTTTTTACTATCTAATTCTCTTTCAAATTGCAATGTTATAGTGAGAATAATTCACAAGCACAAACAGAAGTAAAACTTGAAATTGTGTTATGGTTTTTCTGTAATAGTTGTAGCAAAGGCAATTCTTAAACAGCTCTTCAATTTCTAAATGGTTCAGTTTTGTATTTCGTGCAAAGCTCAACAATAATTATCTGCACTGCCTGCTCCTAATTTAGCAGCAAAAGGCTAGAGGGAAGCAGCCAGTGATCACCACCTACTGCCAACTCTTGGCCTACTCTTTTACAAATGAATAGCAGGATTGACCAATACATTATAACATCCCCATGACTGAAAGAGAGAGTATGTTTAATAGGATGGTGACTCCAATCTACAGATTGTGGGTCGAGTGCTCTAACCACCTGGTCATGCCAGGCTATTCAGTACGAAGAACATAATTTGTAGGCTTAGGTATAATTCATTCTACCAAAACTTAATCCTTGGACAGGTTTATAACAGCAGAATAAATAATGCATTATATGTCATATAGAATAAAATTCTATGGTGTTCTCTTCTCATGCTTACACAATAGTATTGGTACACTGATATTACATTTACACATGATGAGTACACAGATATCCTGATCATGAAAACAATTTCTATTATCTTTCCTACATGTAAGCACCACGTAACACAGAATGACAACCAATACAGTATACAATAGGCTTTATCTGCATCCACATACTACAGACTTTTAACAGAGACCCTGAAAACCATAAGAAAAGTTAAGTGATAAAAAAGTAATCAGGGATTATAACCTGAACAGCAAAAATGAGCAAGATAGATAAATGTTACAATAAGATACAATTTTTATGGCGTTGTTATATTACATATATAATACATAAAGTGTCTGATTTTATAAATTAATTTCAGTTATACACATACTCTAGTTAGGCTAATAACACATTTCTCACATACTAAGTTTTACAAGGATAAATCACATAATGTCTATATGTGATAAAATTTAGAAAATAAAAAATTATATCACTGAAGCTTTTGGTCAGTTTTAGTCTTTGACAAACATATCAGTCACACTTGATCAAGCATCAAAAATAAACCAACAAATCTTAGATGTCTCTTAGTTCTGTGCTGACTCTAATGAGTGTAAAATACATACATAGATCTTCATAATTTAATATTTATCTTTCTATACAACTGATGTCTTTACATGTTTCTCTTCAGTTGTTACTTTTTTGGATGAAAACAAAAATCAGTCTTTTAGGCAAATCTAAAGAGATGGCTGTACGTAAAAGCCCCATATGCTTACACCTTTCTTACTACAGTAAACAGAGCTTAATTCTTAAAATGTAATTAATCAAACTGTTACATTTGTCCTACACATAAATACAACTGAGAATCCTGTACATCAAGTAATTATATATTTCTGTTTGCCATATTAAAAGACTCCTTTTTGACCTAACTTTGTTTCTGGATCATTGACTCGTATACATGTGGTGGTTTTAGTGGTAAAGTTAACCACTGTTTAACTGTATGTATCCATATGTAGAATTGGTTACCTTTATCACCTACCTCCACCTCTTCTATCCACAAACACACCCACACACAAACTACTGTGCACAAGTTCTCCTCACCAATGTTTTAGATACGAGATATGCAAACAGACAGATTTTATTTATCAAACAAAATCTCCCCAGCTTGAATAATAATCTCTTCTGCTTAAGTCTATTCTAATTATATATATGCTTTTACAAATAAATCATTTAATATGGATTAATCCATGTTATTTTCAAGTTTCAACCAATTTCTTCTACAGTTCTACTTCACGTATGGTTGTTTACTCTTTTGTGATAATCTTTAGTGATCAACTGTAATTTTAGTTTTTGTGTTTTCTACAACACTTTATGTGCTATGTTGAAGAACAGTTATAAAAGTAATCGTGGTCATAAGCCAACTTCTAGTAATAAGTAAATGCTGAGATTACTTGTGTACTTGCTATTTGAGGTAAAAGTCCATCTTTCTTAATTTATACAAATGTTAATTACTCAAATCCTGGCAGTAAGTTATTCTAAAGAACAAATGTTTATCTCACCTAGTCGACCAAACAGTTCCACTCCAAGAGCAGCGAAGATAAAAAACAGAAGAAAAAACAAAAGCCCCAGGTTGCCTACTTGTGGTAGTGCTTGCATTACCATATCTAGTAAAGCCCTGATACCATATCCAGTAAAGCCCTGATACCACTGGTCATCTTCAGCAGTTTAAAAACTATGATAAAAAAGTCATCCCCTGTTCACTCACACGACTATAATAGCCTTTTAAAACCATTTAGATATTGGTGTAACAGGAAAACATGTGATGAAATTCTAATAGACTGAAAATTTGAATACTAAAAGTAAGAAAGTCTTAACTGTACTCTAGTTAAACTAAACTATTAAACCTTTCAGCTAGCTTACAACGTTACTGAATTAATACTGTATCATTTAAACTTTCCAGCCAGCTTACAACGTTACTGAATTAATACTGTATCATTTGAACTTTCTAGCCAGCTTACAACGTTACTGAATTAATACTGTATCATTTAAACTTTCCAGCCAGCTTACAACGTTACTCACCAGCCAGTTTACAACGTTACTCACCAGCCAGCTTACAACGTTACTGCATTAATACTGTATCATTTAAGAATATTAATTTAGTAAATTTAAGAAAAATGTTAGTAATAAAATACGATAATAAGGTATAGCAGGAAACAAAATCATTAGTTTCATAACATATGCAATAGTTCCCAAAATATACATGTATGATTAGAATATACACACAGAAGTCTGGGCATTCAAATATCGTATATCTACCAATGTTAATTTATCACTACTTTATAATCACGTACAGAACTTGTAATATGTTTACTGTAATTACAGGTTTTCCTAGAAAGTTATTTTTGTTGTTTGGACGGAAACTCGTTAATTTGAAGAACATTTAAGCATGTGTACTGTAATAACACAGCAAAATACAATAAGTTGGTTGAAGGAAATTCTATGGTTGACTTGTGCCATCTATTCGGCATTAGTCTATATTTAACCATTACATAGTGTTTCTCAGTTAAAGTACCAGCTGAATACATTTATAATACAACTAATAGATATAATAGGGAAAAGCTGGGCTGAAGAGAGGTTTTATGTAACCACTTGTTTAACAAATTAATTTTAAACCAAAGGAAATAAACCTTAAATACATTGTCCAAAGAGCAAGTCTCTTCACTAACATGTTACGTGTGAAAGTGGTAAAATTTGAAAACATTTCTTCTGCAAAGAACTGACAGAGAAATAAACAAAAGGTTACTGCTAGGTTACGTAATGGTTTTACACTTGTTTTTATACAATACATGGAAACCACTTTCATTTTAAATGGAAGAATGTTTAATATCGGAACTGTTAAATTTGTGATAATTTTATACATTGTTTTTTTACAGCCACACCTTATTTTGTAAAACTAGCTAATGAATGCCTAATTAAAGAAAACATCATAAATACATAATATATAATACATAATAACTACAATTAATGGTAATTTTCTTACCATTAAATATATTAAAACAAAATGTTTCTTGCTAGTCACCTGTTTATGCATAAATACCTATAACTGTTTCTTTGCACAATAGCTAATTTAGGTCGTTGTGGATTGTCATGTTATTTTTTTCCCATACCAACAGTTACGTTTTAAATATTTTGATATTGTTCAGAATGTGTACTGCACCCTGAAGGAGTACAGACATTTTAACAGAAAATAACCTTTACTCTTCCAGTAATAATAACACTTTTCATTTCATCCATTGTTTCACCTGTTCTGCTAGTAGTATTTAATTAATTATTTAAGTAGTTAGACCGCTAGCTAACTCACGTTACTTTATGTGTAGAGATGCACACAAATTCTGATTAAAATTGGGCAGGTTTAGTTGAGTAATCTTGCAAGTGTAGTTTATCTCTAGACCACATTTGACAGATACTCGAGGGACGTAATCAGTTATCTGTGTACTAAATCCATGGAATTCAAGCATGCATTTTTATCAAATAAAGTTTCCATGCTTTTGTTGCAAAGAAAAAAAAATGAATTCAATCAAAACTGGAGATTTTATTCATCATGTATTTCTTCATGGACTGCCTTGAAATTTGGTGTGTGAATTAAGTAAGGGTCCATTAGAACACATCCACTTGAAGTGTATACATATGATAGTTTGGATCACAACAGTCTGAGATCCAGAAGGTGTAATTCACTAAACTGCCACTCATGTTAATAACACATAGTCATGCGTTTTTCAGGTTGTTTCGGCTACACGACATACTACTTTGCGTTTCGATGAGAAACTACCCTTGTACTACTAACCCTAATGAAGCCACAGTAGCAAAATGTTGATTGAAATAAAAAGTATTTTAATTATAATCTAAGGGAGAAGGTTTTTAATTTATAACATTGTTGACAAAATATATTCTCACAGTTTCTACTTATGTATATTCTATGATAAATCCAAACTCACGGACAAGCTTCAAATGAAGGAACAACAGTAGACTGTTTCAGGTTCATGTTTCATTAATAATAATCATGAACCCAATAGAATAGCAGACTAAAGCACTGCTAAATGTTCTCATAATACAACACTAGGAGTGAACTTGAGTCACTTTATTTTAGTCTAGTATTTCCCTATTAAGTGTTAATATAGTGCACAACATAGGATGAAATTACTTTTGGGGAAGGGGTGACAATGAACCTAGAAACCTTTGAATTAATTACGTTCTATCCTATGTTATACACACACACTAATAACATATGTATGTCTCGTACTTAAGTGTGATGTACAATATAAGCTAAAAAAACGGTGGGATTTCTTATGAATTCACATTATAGTAAGGTTATCTTGTGCTATATTTACAATGAGGCATCACCGTAATATTCATAAGTCAAGGCTGTACATGACAAAAGTTTTCAGTTCACATTTGTATTATTGAGTGTTTAGGACTGAACTTAGGAAAGAGGAGTGCAAGGGACCCTTTTGTGTCAATTCTGAAACACGTTAAAAATATTAAACTCGAAAATTTGCATACTTGAAAAGTTTAAACCAGTTTATTTTCTTGTTTTTATTATTATACTTATGTTTCACTATATCAGTGTCTGTATACGTATTATTTTCATGTTATTTTATTTCTAACTCCTTGGGGACACTTGGCAGCTGCCCTTTTTGCCCTACTTTTAATTTAGCCCTGAAACTATTAATCAATACACATCTAATACATTTCAAGTTTGAGATATTGTGACATCTGGTATTTCTACTGTTAACAGGTTTACACTTATCATTTAACTGTGAATAACATTAATTACAAGACATACACTACCTCTTGTTATCCTCATTACTCGCATAACACGAATAATAGTTGGATTAATCTTGGATTCCATCTCTTCCAAACATATCCCCACAATGGATAAAATTACAATGAGAACATTAAGCTGATTCCACCTAAAATTTATAGAAAAAATCTCTAGTTTCTGCAACTAACATAACACAATATGCCCTTACATAACAAAACTGTGAAACATAAGGTAACCTCCCGATTGTCTTACAACAGTATAACACAATCGTGAAACACGAGATGTCCTCCCGATTGTCTTACAACAGTATAACACAATCGTGAAACACGAGATGTCCTCCCGATTGTCTTACAACAGTATAACACAATTGTGAAACACGAGATGTCCTCCCGATTGTCTTACAACAGTATAACACAATTGTGAAACACGAGATATCCTCCCGATTGTCTTACAACAGTATAACACAATTGTGAAACACGAGATATCCTCCCGATTGTCTTACAACAAGTATAACACAATCGTGAAACACGAGATGTCCTCCCGATTGTCTTACAACAAGTATAACACAATCGTGAAACACGAGATGTCCTCCCGATTGTCTTACAACAGTATAACACAAATGTGAAACACGAGATATCCTCCCGATTGTCTTACAACAGTATAACACAATTGTGAAACACGAGATATCCTTCCGATTGTCTTACAACAGTATAACACAATTGTGAAACACGAGATATCCTCCCGATTGTCTTACAACAGTATAACACAATTGTGAAACACGAGATATCCTCCCGATTGTCTTACAACAGTATAACACAATCGTGAAACACGAGATGTCCTCCCGATTGTCTTACAACAAGTATAACACAATCGTGAAACACGAGATGTCCTCCCGATTGTCTTACAACAGTATAACACAAATGTGAAACACGAGATATCCTCCCGATTGTCTTACAACAGTATAACACAATTGTGAAACACGAGATATCCTTCCGATTGTCTTACAACAGTATAACACAAATGTGAAACACGAGATATCCTCCCGATTGTCTTACAACAGTATAACACAAATGTGAAACACGAGATATCCTCCCGATTGTCTTACAACAAGTATAACACAATCGTGAAAAACGAGATGTCCTCCCGATTGTCTTACAACAAGTATAACACAATCGTGAAACACGAGATGTCCTCCCGATTGTCTTACAACAGTATAACACAAATGTGAAACACGAGATATCCTCCCGATTGTCTTACAACAGTATAACACAATTGTGAAACACGAGATATCCTCCCGATTGTCTTACAACAGTATAACACAATTGTGAAACACGAGATATCCTTCCGATTGTCTTACAACAGTATAACACAATTGTGAAACACGAGATATCCTCCCGATTGTCTTACAACAGTATAACACAAATGTGAAACACGAGATATCCTCCCGATTGTCTTACAACAGTATAACACAAATGTGAAACACGAGATATCCTCCCGATTGTCTTACAACAGTATAACACAATTGTGAAACACGAGATATCCTTCCGATTGTCTTACAACAGTATAACACAATTGTGAAACACGAGATATCCTCCCGATTGTCTTACAACAGTATAACACAAATGTGAAACACGAGATATTTTCCCGATTGTCTTACAACAGTATAACACAATTGAAACACGAGATATCCTCCCGATTGTCTTACAACAGTATAACACAAGATATCCTCCCGATTGTCTTACAACAGTATAACACAAGATATCCTCCCGATTGTCTTACAACAGTATAACACAAGATATCCTCCCGATTGTCTTACAACAGTATAACACAAGATATCCTCCCGATTGTCTTACAACAGTATAACACAAGATATCCTCCCGATTGTCTTACAACAGTATAACACAAGATATCCTCCCGATTGTCTTACAACAGTATAACACAAGATATCCTCCCGATTGTCTTACAACAGTATAACACAACAGTATAACACAAGATATCCTCCCGATTGTCTTACAACAGTATAACACAATTGTGAAACACGAGATATCCTCCCGATTGTCTTACAACAGTATAACACAAGATATCCTCCCGATTGTCTTACAACAGTATAACACAAATGTGAAACACGAGATATCCTCCCGATTGTCTTACAACAGTATAACACAAGATATCCTCCCGATTGTCTTACAACAGTATAACACAACAGTATAACACAAGATATCCTCCCGATTGTCTTACAACAGTATAACACAACAGTATAACACAAGATATCCTTCCCCATATTAACTGCACTGAATACACATTATTATTTGCATTTAGTACTTTGTTATATTTTGTAGATTTATGTCATTAATACAAATATATTCTCAAAGGGAACTTTGAATAAAATAATTCATACATAAATATATCTCAGTTTAAACTATGCAAATATTACAAAAATGTTCAATATTATTTCAAAAAATAGTTTCCATATAAAATATGAATGTGCATATGTAATATCCTATCACTTTGAAATAAGTTACCAAAAATCTCTAGTAAGAGATTTTAGTGGTTAGTAAATTACGTTTAGTAATAAATTACTTAGAAGTATGTATTTAAACATTAAAGATATACATATCACATATACATACATTATAAAAGAATTTTATATTAAATGATATATTTACTACAGATTATTCAAAGTTTTAAATTTCAGTTATATATAGTGAACCAAGAATCATACATGAGCCATATTTATATTCTAAAACCATAAAGTACTTGAAACTGATTTATGTCACTAACTTATCCTTTAGGTATCTTTTGACTCCAAGGGCAACTATCTTCATGACAGCTTCCAAAATAAATACCGCAGTGAAGTTAAATATTTTCAAGGTATAAATAAGTTCCTAAAAAAAGTGTTCATTTTCTTTTACAATCTTTCAAAACCTTGGTGTTCAATTTACATAAACACATACGTACACATGTAAATTAAAACATATAATACAAAATAGAGATGGTTGTAGTTAATAAACATACCTAAAGGATAGCACCTATAAGAATCTAAAGTAACCATATAAATGGTAATTCACTTACAGAAATTTATTTGAAAGAACATTAAAGCATGAAAACGAAATAAAGAATTGAAAAATTAGACAAAATCATGAAACTTTATTGTGCAGTAAATCACACTGAGAGCACAAATTTAATGTTTGTCTAAGTACATATTTATGTACATATATATTTAGATGCAGCTCTTTAGTTCTTATAAATATTGATTCAGTTATTTGTGTTTTATTACTGAAACTTCTGTGATACGAAGGAGGTATGAAGTCAGACCTACAGTTTTTGTAATTAGTTTCATAATTAGAAGGAAGATATTAAGGAAAGACAAGAGATGCAACTATTATACATGTATTATAATCACATAATTGGAAAAGAACACATTTAAAATGTGCTCAAGCTACAAATTATTAAAGTACAAGAAAAGTTTCGTACAAGGATCTCAACACGTACCATAGGCATCATATAAAACTCCATTGCCATAGTAACTACGCTTAAGCCAATCACGGCTGCAATAGCTAGATCAACATATTTGCTGGTTATAATGTTGTGTGTGAAAAGTCGTGGTTTCGAGTAATTTGTGTAATATGGCAGTTCCCACATTTCTGAAAGAAGATACAATATTTTGATTAAATTAAAGAATAATATATATGTAAATTTATTTCTCAATTAAGATAAAACTTTACTTTCACAACTCAATAAAAATATGACAAAAATTATGCATCTATCCTGAACAATTTGAAAATATTGAAGGCAAATACATTCATGTGATTAAACTAAGAGAAATTATAAAATACTGAACGTATTTTCACAAACAAACGATTGTTAATTGTGTATTTTATTGTGAACATACTCAATGAAAATGACTATATCAGATAAATTATGCTACTGTAATGTAAGCTGGTTGGTTCACAGGTGACTTTAACTGTTTATGTTAGAATGACTAATGTTAGATACTGAACTTCAAGGTGTGGGTTAACTGAAGGACCAAGAAAACTACGAAGGCATCCCTGGCTCGATATGCATGAGTACTGTGCATGTCTAGTTCCCATCATCTGCAGGGGCTACAACTTTGATTAATCTGTTTTTCAGCACCATTACAACAAAAGTTGATTCAGTATGAACATGAAAAACTAAAAATTATGAGACATGAAACTCTTGTATATACCTGATTATATATAAAATATGTTAGCCTCTTTAACCACAATTATTAACAATAACTAAAAACGAGTTATCCAAATATAAAGCTTTGAATACAAACATAGTAACAAATATCTTAACATTCAGTACTAGAGACATAAGTACACTGACTTTTCAAACATTACAAAAAATATTCATATTTAAATAAAATCTATAGAGCATTAAACTATGACCCAAAAAGGTCATTTTAAGGTTTTAAATAAATTTGTCCTATGAAGATATGAGTAACCACAAATTGTGCATGTGCTATCCAATTAATAGCGACACACAAGGCTGTCTATTCACTCTGACTGGTTACAGTTCTAGCGAGTTTGAATTACACTCAAGCACATAATATGAATGCAGTATCAAAATCCTGATGAAATTATACATAAATCAAATACAATTATATAAATGGCTGCTTGTATTTTCTCCACAAAAGTAATAAGAGCCACCAGCAGAACCAGAAATTAAATACTTAACAGACAAATAATTATCCAAATAACACATCTTAATATAAAACTCACATATATTTACTTTTAAAAAATAACAATGAAAAAAACAAAATAGAATTGAAAACAATAAAAACCTTAAATGACCAAACTGTCAAAAGGATTTTGACAGAAACTTCTCAAGGCTGAAGATGTATTATTCTAACAATGTGTATGAGAGATACAATGTATGGTTATCCAAATGTATGTTTTTAAACATCAATCAAACCAGTGTTTATTCACAACTAAATTTTAAGGCATATTTACACATGGTTTTGTAGAATAACTAACAAGAGGTGTTAGTAAAACTAATAATATAATTATCTGGACTATTATTACTCTCTTTACTATGTAGATTATTATTATTTCCACAACGTTTCAACCAGTGAATTCTCCAGTCAAGTGTTACATCAGTCTTTTTTTGTTTCTCATGCATCACAACCAGAAAGTTTTTTTTTTGTACAACTACTGAGATTCAAACTCCAAAAACTTTGATCGTAAATATAAGCACTCTAATTGCTCAGTTGTATAAACTCTGACAATGACTGGAGAACCCAAAAGATTAAAATATATTCTGAAAATAATAATACACATAAGAAGTATGACAATAATAGTTTAAACTATAACATTCATAATATTTAGATATATTTGCCAAGCTTTGTCAGGGTAAAGTAGGCTTAACTCATGATAGAGATTCCAAATCACTTAGTTTCATTTCCATACTTTTCCGTTTCTTTTCCAACTTGTGAGCACGTTTCACAGCTCTCTGAACCTTCTCCTGTTTCTCTCTACAGCAATGAAAATTTTCAACCACAACTCCTACGAACATGTTAAGAACAAAGAAGGCAACAAGAAGAAGGAAAGATATGAAGTACAGTAATCGCCATTCATTATAATTCTCACTTTGCTGCAAAACATTCAAGGAAAAACAATTAGAAAATATTCAGTGCAAATACACAAAAAAATTAATTGGTATTATTTTCAAAAGGTAATTCACGTTCACAATTGTTGTTTGTAAGTACCAAACACACAACAATGATAATTATTATGAAATTTTATTCAACAAACAGCCGAGATAATACACTAAAAAATGTTAGTTTTGAAAGTGTTAACACAAATAATGTTCTGCATAAACATTTAAAGAAAGTAATTTCTTACTTGTTGGTCTACACCGACAGCATCAAGTCCAGTGTACATAATATTAACCCAACCATCCTTTGAAGACAAAACAAACAGTGCCATAGGAGCCTGCAATATAAAAATAAACAATGATACACTTTCAGAACAATGATATACTTTCAGAGCTCACATATGTATCATTTAAAAAATCTTTGTTGTTCAGTAATTATTGCATACCTGTGTATCTTTTATATACTTTGATATTTAAGGATGAAATAACACTATTATAACATAAGTTAACAAAGAACACATAATAAACATAATGAAGTCATTTAAGTTTTTGGAGAACACGTTTGGGTATGATAGAAAAATTCCTTTTATACCACAAATAAAATACTTTACAGAATGCTAGAATACATAGGATGATAGAACAGTGTCTTATGTGATGTTAGAATGGTAACCTTTATAGGATGATAGAACAGTATATTATATGATGTTAGAATGGTAACCTTCATAGAATGATAGAACAGTATCTTATGTGATGTTATAATGGTAACCTTCATAGAATGATAGAATAGTATCTTATATGATGTTAGAATGGTAACCTTTATAGAATGATAGAACAGTATCTTATGTGATGTTAGAATGGTAACCTTTATAGAATGATAGAATAGTATCTGAAATGATGTTAGAATGGTAACCTTTATAGGATGATAGAACTGTATCTTTTACACAATCCTAGAACAATAACCTATATAGAATGATTGAACAATATCTTTAATAGCATGCAATAAAAGATATTTTGTTAAAATGACAGAAAAATAATTCATAGAATGATAGTAAGAACATGGTTTTATATAGGTTGTGTATGGATTCATAAACATAAGAAGTGTTGGCAATTATTTGATAATTAAAAATACAAACGTCAGTGGTTACCCAAGGCTTCATATTAACAATAACAGATTTTTCCAGCTTAGTTAAGTAATTAATCAATCAATTAATTAATTAATCTTTCATATGGAAAGTTCTCAGTTCTGCTGTTTAGTACACATTTATTGATCAACTATTTTATAAGTTAAAAAACTACATACAGATACATATAATTCTAGAATGGAATAGTAAAAATTAAAAAAAACTACATAGAGATACATATAATTCTAGAATGGAATAGTAAGAATTAAAAAACTACATAGAGATACATATAATTCTAGAATGGAATAGCAAGAATTAAAAACTACATACAGATACATATAATTCTAGAATGGAATAGTAAGAATTAAAAAACTACATAGAGATACATATAATTCTAGAATGGAATAGCAAGAATTAAAAAACTACATAGAGATACATATAATTCTAGAATGGAATAGAAAGAATTAAAAAACTACATAGAGATACATATAATTCTAGAATGGAATAGCAAGAATTAAAAAACTACATAGAGATACATATAATTCTAGAATGGAATAGTAAGAATTAAAAACTACATAGAGATACACATAATTCTAGAATGGAATAGTAAGAATTAAAAAAACTACATAGATATACATATAATTCTAGAATGGAATAGCAAGAATTAAAAAACTACATACAGATACATATAATTCTAGAATGGAATAGTAAGAATTAAAAAACTACATAGAGATACATATAATTCTAGAATGGAATAGTAAGAATTAAAAACTACATACAGATACATATAATTCTAGAATGGAATAGTAAGAATTAAAAACTACATATAGATACATGTAATTCTAGAATGGAATAGCAAGAATTAAAAAACTACATACAGATACATATAATTCTAGAATGGAATAGCAAGAATTAAAGAACTACATAGAGATACATATAATTCAAGAATGGAATAGTAAGAATTAAAAACTACATAGAGATACATATAATTCTAGAATGGAATAGTAAGAATTAAAAAACTACATAGAGATACACATATAATTCTAGAATGGAATAGCAAGAATTAAAAACTACATAGAGATACATATAATTCTAGAATGGAATAGTAAGAATTAAAAAACTACATAGAGATACATATAATTCTAGAATGGAATAGTAAGAATTAAAAAACTACATAGAGATACATATAATGCTAGAATGGAATAGCAAGAATTAAAAAACTACATAGAGATACATATAATTCTAGAATGGAATAGTAAGAATTAAAAACTACATAGATATACATATAATTCTAGAATGGAATAGCAAGAATTAAAAAAGCTACATAGATATACATATAATTCTAGAATGGAATAATAAGAATTAAAAACTACATAGATATACATATAATTCTAGAATGGAATAGCAAGAATTAAAAAACTACATACAGATACATATAATTCTAGAATGGAATAGTAAGAATTAAAAACTACATAGAGATACATATAATTCTAGAATGGAATAGTAAGAATTAAAAACTACATAGAGATACATATAATTCTAGAATGGAATAGCAAGAATTAAAAAACTACATAGAGATACATATAATTCTAGAATGGAATAGCGAGAATTAAAAAACTACATAGAGACACATATAATTCTAGAATGGAATAGCAAGAATTAAAAAACTACATACAGATACATATAATTCTAGAATGGAATAGTAAGAATTAAAAAACTACATAGAGATACATATAATTCTAGAATGGAATAGTAAGAATTAAAAAACTACATAGAGATACATATAATTCTAGAATGGAATAGTAAGAATTAAAAAACTACATAGAGATACATATAATTCTAGAATGGAATAGTAAGAATTAAAAACAACATAGAGATACATATAATTGTAGAATGGAATAGTAAGAATTAAAAACTACATACAGATACATATAATTCTAGAATGGAATAGTAAGAATTAAAAAACTACATAGATATACATATAATTCTAGAATGGAATAGCAAGAATTAAAAAACTACATACAGATACATATAATTCTAGAATGGAATAGCAAGAATTAAAAAAACTACATAGAGATACATATAATTCTAGAATGGAATAGTAAGAATTAAAAAACTACATAGAGATACATATAATTCTAGAATGGAATAGTAAAAATTAAAAACTACATAGAGATACACATAATTCTAGAATGGAATAGTAAGAATTAAAAAACTACATAGATATACATATAATTCTAGAATGGAATAGCAAGAATTAAAAAACTACATACAGATACATATAATTCTAGAATGGAATAGTAAGAATTAAAAAACTACATAGAGATACATATAATTCTAGAATGGAATAGTAAGAATTAAAAACTACATACAGATACATATAATTCTAGAATGGAATAATAAGAATTAAAAACTACATATAGATACATGTAATTCTAGAATGGAATAGCAAGAATTAAAAAACTACATACAGATACATATAATTCTAGAATGGAATAGCAAGAATTAAAGAACTACATAGAGATACATATAATTCAAGAATGGAATAGTAAGAATTAAAAACTACATAGAGATACATATAATTCTAGAATGGAATAGTAAGAATTAAAAAACTACATAGAGATACATATAATTCTAGAATGGAATAGCAAGAATTAAAAACTACATAGAGATACATATAATTCTAGAATGGAATAGTAAGAATTAAAAAACTACATAGAGATACATATAATTCTAGAATGGAATAGTAAGAATTAAAAAACTACATAGAGATACATATAATGCTAGAATGGAATAGCAAGAATTAAAAAACTACATAGAGATACATATAATTCTAGAATGGAATAGTAAGAATTAAAAACTACATAGATATACATATAATTCTAGAATGGAATAGCAAGAATTAAAAAGCTACATAGATATACATATAATTCTAGAATGGAATAATAAGAATTAAAAACTACATAGATATACATATAATTCTAGAATGGAATAGTAAGAATTAAAAACTACATAGAGATACATATAATTCTAGAATGGAATAGTAAGAATTAAAAACTACATAGAGATACATATAATTCTAGAATGGAATAGTAAGAATTAAAAACTACATAGAGATACATATAATTCTAGAATGGAATAGTAAGAATTAAAACTACATACAGATACATATAATTCTAGAATGGAATAGTAAGAATTAAAAAACTACATACAGATACATATAATTCTAGAATGGAATAGTTAGAATTAAAAACTACATAGAGATACATATAATTCTAGAATGGAATAGCAAGAATTAAAAAACTACATAGAGATACATATAATTCTAGAATGGAATAGTAAGAATTAAAAACTACATAGAGATACATATAATTCTAGAATGGAATAGCAAGAATTAAAAACTACATAGATATACATATAATTCAAGAATGGAATAGTAAGAATTAAAAACTACATAGAGATACATATAATTCTAGAATGGAATAGTAAGAATTAAAAACTACATAGAGATACATATAATTCTAGAATGGAATAGCAAGAATTAAAAAACTACATAGAGATACATATAATTCTAGAATGGAATAGTAAGAATTAAAAACTACATAGAGATACATATAATTCTAGAATGGAATAGTAAGAATTAAAAAACTACATAGAGATACATATAATTCTAGAATGGAATAGTAAGAATTAAAAAACTACATAGAGATACATATAATTCTAGAATGGAATAGTAAGAATTAAAAACTACATAGAGATACATATAATTGTAGAATGGAATAGCAAGAATTAAAAACTACATACAGATACATAATTCTAGAATGGAATAGTAAGAATTAAAAAAACTACATAGATATACATATAATTCTAGAATGGAATAGCAAGAATTAAAAAACTACATACAGATACATATAATTCTAGAATGGAATAGTAAGAATTAAAAACTACATAGAGATACATATAATTCTAGAATGGAATAATAAGAATTAAAAACTACATACAGATACATATAATTCTAGAATGGAATAGTAAGAATTAAAAAACTACATAGAGATACATATAATTCTAGAATGGAATAGAAAGAATTAAAAACTACATACAGATACATGTAATTCTAGAATGGAATAGTAAGAATTAAAAATTACATATAGATACATGTAATTCTAGAATGGAATAGCAAGAATTAAAAAACTACATACAGATACATATAATTCTAGAATGGAATAGTAAGAATTAAAAAACTACATAGAGATACATATAATTCTAGAATGGAATAGCAAGAATTAAAAAACTACATAACATAATTCTAGAATGGAATAATAAGAATTAAAAACTACATAGATATACATATAATTCTAGAATGGAATAGTAAGAATTAAAAAACTACATAGAGATACATATAATTCTAGAATGGAATAGCAAGAATTAAAAACTACATAGAGATACATATAATTCTAGAATGGAATAGTAAGAATTAAAAAACTACATAGAGATACATATAATTCTAGAATGGAATAGTAAGAATTAAAAAACTACATAGAGATACATATAATTCAAGAATGGAATAGTAAGAATTAAAAACTACATAGAGATACATATAATTCTAGAATGGAATAGTAAGAATTAAAAAACTACATAGAGATACATATAATTCTAGAATGGAATAGTAAGAATTAAAAACTACATAGAGATACATATAATTCTAGAATGGAATAGCAAGAATTAAAAACTACATAGAGATACATATAATTCTAGAATGGAATAGAAAGAATTAAAAAACTACATAGAGATACATATAATTCTAGAATGGAATAGTAAGAATTAAAAAACTACACAGAGATACATATAATGCTAGAATGGAATAGCAAGAATTAAAAAACTACATAGAGATACATATAATTCTAGAATGGAATAGTAAGAATTAAAAACTACATAGAGATACATATAATTCTAGAATGGAATAGTAAGAATTAAAAAACTACATAGAGATACATATAATTCTAGAATGGAATAGTAAGAATTAAAAAACTACATAGAGATACATATAATTCTAGAATGGAATAGCAAGAATTAAAAAAACTACATAGAGATACATATAATTCTAGAATGGAATAGTAAGAATTAAAAAACTACATAGAGATACATATAATTCTAGAATGGAATAGTAAGAATTAAAAACTACATAGAGATACACATAATTCTAGAATGGAATAGTAAGAATTAAAAAAACTACATAGATATACATATAATTCTAGAATGGAATAGCAAGAATTAAAAAACTACATACAGATACATATAATTCTAGAATGGAATAGTAAGAATTAAAAACTACATAGAGATACATATAATTCTAGAATGGAATAGTAAGAATTAAAAACTACATACAGATACATATAATTCTAGAATGGAATAGCAAGAATTAAAAAACTACATACAGATACATATAATTCTAGAATGGAATAGTTAGAATTAAAAAACTACATACAGATACATATAATTCTAGAATGGAATAGCAAGAATTAAAGAACTACATAGAGATACATATAATTCAAGAATGGAATAGTAAGAATTAAAAAACTACATAGAGATACATATAATTCTAGAATGGAATAGTAAGAATTAAAAAACTACATAGAGATACATATAATTCTAGAATGGAATAGCAAGAATTAAAAACTACATAGAGATACATATAATTCTAGAATGGAATAGTAAGAATTAAAAAACTACATAGAGATACATATAATGCTAGAATGGAATAGCAAGAATTAAAAAACTACATAGAGATACATATAATTCTAGAATGGAATAGTAAGAATTAAAAACTACATAGATATACATATAATTCTAGAATGGAATAGAAAGAATTAAAAACTACATACAGATACATGTAATTCTAGAATGGAATAGTAAGAATTAAAAATTACATATAGATACATGTAATTCTAGAATGGAATAGCAAGAATTAAAAACTACATACAGATACATATAATTCTAGAATGGAATAGTAAGAATTAAAAACTACATAGAGATACATATAATTCTAGAATGGAATAGCAAGAATTAAAAACTACATAACATAATTCTAGAATGGAATAATAAGAATTAAAACTACATAGATATACATATAATTCTAGAATGGAATAGTAAGAATTAAAAACTACATAGAGATACATATAATTCTAGAATGGAATAGCAAGAATTAAAAACTACATAGAGATACATATAATTCTAGAATGGAATAGTAAGAATTAAAAACTACATAGAGATACATATAATTCTAGAATGGAATAGTAAGAATTAAAAAACTACATAGAGATACATATAATTCAAGAATGGAATAGTAAGAATTAAAAACTACATAGAGATACATATAATTCTAGAATGGAATAGTAAGAATTAAAAAACTACATAGAGATACATATAATTCTAGAATGGAATAGTAAGAATTAAAAACTACATAGAGATACATATAATTCTAGAATGGAATAGCAAGAATTAAAAACTACATAGAGATACATATAATTCTAGAATGGAATAGTAAGAATTAAAAAACTACATAGAGATACATATAATTCTAGAATGGAATAGTAAGAATTAAAAAACTACACAGAGATACATATAATGCTAGAATGGAATAGCAAGAATTAAAAAACTACATAGAGATACATATAATTCTAGAATGGAATAGTAAGAATTAAAAACTACATAGAGATACATATAATTCTAGAATGGAATAGTAAGAATTAAAAAACTACATAGAGATACATATAATTCTAGAATGGAATAGTAAGAATTAAAAAACTACATAGAGATACATATAATTCTAGAATGGAATAGCAAGAATTAAAAAAACTACATAGAGATACATATAATTCTAGAATGGAATAGTAAGAATTAAAAACTACATAGAGATACATATAATTCTAGAATGGAATAGTAAGAATTAAAAACTACATAGAGATACACATAATTCTAGAATGGAATAGTAAGAATTAAAAAAACTACATAGATATACATATAATTCTAGAATGGAATAGCAAAAATTAAAAAACTACATACAGATACATATAATTCTAGAATGGAATAGTAAGAATTAAAAAACTACATAGAGATACATATAATTCTAGAATGGAATAGTAAGAATTAAAAACTACATACAGATACATATAATTCTAGAATGGAATAGCAAGAATTAAAAAACTACATACAGATACATATAATTCTAGAATGGAATAGTTAGAATTAAAAAACTACATACAGATACATATAATTCTAGAATGGAATAGCAAGAATTAAAGAACTACATAGAGATACATATAATTCAAGAATGGAATAGTAAGAATTAAAAACTACATAGAGATACATATAATTCTAGAATGGAATAGTAAGAATTAAAAAACTACATAGAGATACATATAATTCTAGAATGGAATAGCAAGAATTAAAAACTACATAGATATACATATAATTCAAGAATGGAATAGTAAGAATTAAAAACTACATAGAGATACATATAATTCTAGAATGGAATAGTAAGAATTAAAAACTACATAGAGATACATATAATTCTAGAATGGAATAGCAAGAATTAAAAAACTACATAGAGATACATATAATTCTAGAATGGAATAGTAAGAATTAAAAAACTACATAGAGATACATATAATTCTAGAATGGAATAGTAAGAATTAAAAAACTACATAGAGATACATATAATTCTAGAATGGAATAGTAAGAATTAAAAACTACATAGAGATACATATAATTCTAGAATGGAATAGTAAGAATTAAAAACTACATAGAGATACATATAATTGTAGAATGGAATAGCAAGAATTAAAAACTACATACAGATACATAATTCTAGAATGGAATAGTAAGAATTAAAAAAACTACATAGATATACATATAATTCTAGAATGGAATAGCAAGAATTAAAAAACTACATACAGATACATATAATTCTAGAATGGAATAGTAAGAATTAAAAACTACATAGAGATACATATAATTCTAGAATGGAATAATAAGAATTAAAAACTACATACAGATACATATAATTCTAGAATGGAATAGTAAGAATTAAAAAACTACATAGAGATACATATAATTCTAGAATGGAATAGAAAGAATTAAAAACTACATACAGATACATGTAATTCTAGAATGGAATAGTAAGAATTAAAAAATTACATATAGATACATGTAATTCTAGAATGGAATAGCAAGAATTAAAAACTACATACAGATACATATAATTCTAGAATGGAATAGTAAGAATTAAAAAACTACATAGAGATACATATAATTCTAGAATGGAATAGCAAGAATTAAAAAACTACATAACATAATTCTAGAATGGAATAATAAGAATTAAAAACTACATAGATATACATATAATTCTAGAATGGAATAGTAAGAATTAAAAAACTACATAGAGATACATATAATTCTAGAATGGAATAGCAAGAATTAAAAACTACATAGAGATACATATAATTCTAGAATGGAATAGTAAGAATTAAAAAACTACATAGAGATACATATAATTCTAGAATGGAATAGTAAGAATTAAAAAACTACATAGAGATACATATAATTCAAGAATGGAATAGTAAGAATTAAAAACTACATAGAGATACATATAATTCTAGAATGGAATAGTAAGAATTAAAAACTACATAGAGATACATATAATTCTAGAATGGAATAGTAAGAATTAAAAACTACATAGAGATACATATAATTCTAGAATGGAATAGCAAGAATTAAAAACTACATAGAGATACATATAATTCTAGAATGGAATAGTAAGAATTAAAAAACTACATAGAGATACATATAATTCTAGAATGGAATAGTAAGAATTAAAAAACTACACAGAGATACATATAATGCTAGAATGGAATAGCAAGAATTAAAAAACTACATAGAGATACATATAATTCTAGAATGGAATAGTAAGAATTAAAACTACATAGAGATACATATAATTCTAGAATGGAATAGTAAGAATTAAAAAACTACATAGAGATACATATAATTCTAGAATGGAATAGTAAGAATTAAAAACTACATAGAGATACATATAATTCTAGAATGGAATAGCAAGAATTAAAAAAACTACATAGAGATACATATAATTCTAGAATGGAATAGTAAGAATTAAAAAACTACATAGAGATACATATAATTCTAGAATGGAATAGTAAGAATTAAAAACTACATAGAGATACACATAATTCTAGAATGGAATAGTAAGAATTAAAAAACTACATAGATATACATATAATTCTAGAATGGAATAGCAAGAATTAAAAACTACATACAGATACATATAATTCTAGAATGGAATAGTAAGAATTAAAAAACTACATAGAGATACATATAATTCTAGAATGGAATAGTAAGAATTAAAAACTACATACAGATACATATAATTCTAGAATGGAATAGCAAGAATTAAAAAACTACATACAGATACATATAATTCTAGAATGGAATAGTTAGAATTAAAAAACTACATACAGATACATATAATTCTAGAATGGAATAGCAAGAATTAAAGAACTACATAGAGATACATATAATTCAAGAATGGAATAGTAAGAATTAAAAACTACATAGAGATACATATAATTCTAGAATGGAATAGTAAGAATTAAAAAACTACATAGAGATACATATAATTCTAGAATGGAATAGCAAGAATTAAAAACTACATAGAGATACATATAATTCTAGAATGGAATAGTAAGAATTAAAAACTACATAGAGATACATATAATTCTAGAATGGAATAGTAAGAATTAAAAAACTACATAGAGATACATATAATGCTAGAATGGAATAGCAAGAATTAAAAAACTACATAGAGATACATATAATTCTAGAATGGAATAGTAAGAATTAAAAACTACATAGATATACATATAATTCTAGAATGGAATAGAAAGAATTAAAAACTACATACAGATACATGTAATTCTAGAATGGAATAGTAAGAATTAAAAACTACATAGAGATACATATAATTCTAGAATGGAATAGCAAGAATTAAAAAACTACATACAGATACATATAATTCTAGAATGGAATAGTAAGAATTAAAAAACTACATAGAGATACATATAATTCTAGAATGGAATAGCAAGAATTAAAAAACTACATAACATAATTCTAGAATGGAATAATAAGAATTAAAAACTACATAGATATACATATAATTCTAGAATGGAATAGTAAGAATTAAAAACTACATAGAGATACACATAATTCTAGAATGGAATAGTAAGAATTAAAAAAACTACATAGATATACATATAATTCTAGAATGGAATAGCAAGAATTAAAAAACTACATACAGATACATATAATTCTAGAATGGAATAGTAAGAATTAAAAAACTACATAGAGATACATATAATTCTAGAATGGAATAGTAAGAATTAAAAACTACATACAGATACATATAATTCTAGAATGGAATAGCAAGAATTAAAAAACTACATACAGATACATATAATTCTAGAATGGAATAGTAAGAATTAAAAACTACATACAGATACATATAATTCTAGAATGGAATAGCAAGAATTAAAAAACTACATACAGATACATATAATTCTAGAATGGAATAGTTAGAATTAAAAAACTACATACAGATACATATAATTCTAGAATGGAATAGCAAGAATTAAAGAACTACATAGAGATACATATAATTCAAGAATGGAATAGTAAGAATTAAAAACTACATAGAGATACATATAATTCTAGAATGGAATAGTAAGAATTAAAAACTACATAGAGATACATATAATTCTAGAATGGAATAGCAAGAATTAAAAAACTACATAGAGATACATATAATTCTAGAATGGAATAGTAAGAATTAAAAAACTACATAGAGATACATATAATTCTAGAATGGAATAGTAAGAATTAAAAAACTACATAGAGATACATATAATGCTAGAATGGAATAGCAAGAATTAAAAAACTACATAGAGATACATATAATTCTAGAATGGAATAGTAAGAATTAAAAACTACATAGATATACATATAATTCTAGAATGGAATAGAAAGAATTAAAAACTACATACAGATACATGTAATTCTAGAATGGAATAGTAAGAATTAAAAACTACATAGAGATACATATAATTCTAGAATGGAATAGCAAGAATTAAAAACTACATACAGATACATATAATTCTAGAATGGAATAGTAAGAATTAAAAAACTACATAGAGATACATATAATTCTAGAATGGAATAGCAAGAATTAAAAAACTACATAACATAATTCTAGAATGGAATAATAAGAATTAAAAACTACATAGATATACATATAATTCTAGAATGGAATAGTAAGAATTAAAAACTACATAGAGATACACATAATTCTAGAATGGAATAGTAAGAATTAAAAAAACTACATAGATATACATATAATTCTAGAATGGAATAGCAAGAATTAAAAAACTACATACAGATACATATAATTCTAGAATGGAATAGTAAGAATTAAAAAACTACATAGAGATACATATAATTCTAGAATGGAATAGTAAGAATTAAAAACTACATACAGATACATATAATTCTAGAATGGAATAGCAAGAATTAAAAAACTACATACAGATACATATAATTCTAGAATGGAATAGTTAGAATTAAAAAACTACATACAGATACATATAATTCTAGAATGGAATAGCAAGAATTAAAGAACTACATAGAGATACATATAATTCAAGAATGGAATAGTAAGAATTAAAAACTACATAGAGATACATATAATTCTAGAATGGAATAGTAAGAATTAAAAAACTACATAGAGATACATATAATTCTAGAATGGAATAGCAAGAATTAAAAACTACATAGAGATACATATAATTCTAGAATGGAATAGTAAGAATTAAAAAACTACATAGAGATACATATAATTCTAGAATGGAATAGTAAGAATTAAAAAACTACATAGAGATACATATAATTCTAGAATGGAATAGTAAGAATTAAAAACTACATAGATATACATATAATTCTAGAATGGAATAGCAAGAATTAAAAAGCTACATAGATATACATATAATTCTAGAATGGAATAATAAGAATTAAAAACTACATAGATATACATATAATTCTAGAATGGAATAGCAAGAATTAAAAAACTACATACAGATACATATAATTCTAGAATGGAATAGTAAGAATTAAAAACTACATAGAGATACATATAATTCTAGAATGGAATAGTAAGAATTAAAAACTACATAGAGATACATATAATTCTAGAATGGAATAGCAAGAATTAAAAAACTACATAGAGATACATATAATTCTAGAATGGAATAGCGAGAATTAAAAAACTACATAGAGACACATATAATTCTAGAATGGAATAGCAAGAATTAAAAAACTACATAGAGATACATATAATTCTAGAATGGAATAGTAAGAATTAAAAAACTACATAGAGATACATATAATTCTAGAATGGAATAGTAAGAATTAAAAACTACATAGAGATACATATAATTCTAGAATGGAATAGTAAGAATTAAAAACTACATACAGATACATATAATTCTAGAATGGAATAGTAAGAATTAAAAAACTACATACAGATACATATAATTCTAGAATGGAATAGTTAGAATTAAAAACTACATAGAGATACATAATTCTAGAATGGAATAGCAAGAATTAAAAAACTATATAGAGATACATATAATTCTAGAATGGAATAGTAAGAATTAAAAACTACATAGAGATACATATAATTCTAGAATGGAATAGCAAGAATTAAAAACTACATAGAGATACATATAATTCTAGAATGGAATAGCAAGAATTAAAAAACTACATACAGATACATATAATTCTAGAATGGAATAGTAAGAATTAAAAACTACATAGAGATACATATAATTCTAGAATGGAATAGTAAGAATTAAAAACTACATAGAGATACATATAATTCTAGAATGGAATAGCAAGAATTAAAAAACTACATAGAGATACATATAATTCTAGAATGGAATAGCGACAATTAAAAAACTACATAGAGACACATATAATTCTAGAATGGAATAGCAAGAATTAAAAAACTACATAGAGATACATATAATTCTAGAATGGAATAGTAAGAATTAAAAAACTACATAGAGATACATATAATTCTAGAATGGAATAGTAAGAATTAAAAAACTACATAGAGATACATATAATTCTAGAATGGAATAGTAAGAATTAAAAACTACATAGAGATACACATAATTCTAGAATGGAATAGTAAGAATTAAAAAAACTACATAGATATACATATAATTCTAGAATGGAATAGCAAGAATTAAAAAACTACATACAGATACATATAATTCTAGAATGGAATAGTAAGAATTAAAAAACTACATACAGATACATATAATTCTAGAATGGAATAGTAAGAATTAAAAACTACATACAGATACATATAATTCTAGAATGGAATAGCAAGAATTAAAAAACTACATACAGATACATATAATTCTAGAATGGAATAGTTAGAATTAAAAAACTACATACAGATACATATAATTCTAGAATGGAATAGCAAGAATTAAAGAACTACATAGAGATACATATAATTCAAGAATGGAATAGTAAGAATTAAAACTACATAGAGATACATATAATTCTAGAATGGAATAGTAAGAATTAAAAAACTACATAGAGATACATATAATTCTAGAATGGAATAGCAAGAATTAAAAACTACATAGAGATACATATAATTCTAGAATGGAATAGTAAGAATTAAAAAACTACATAGAGATACATATAATTCTAGAATGGAATAGTAAGAATTAAAAAACTACATAGAGATACATATAATGCTAGAATGGAATAGCAAGAATTAAAAAACTACATAGAGATACATATAATTCTAGAATGGAATAGTAAGAATTAAAAACTACATAGATATACATATAATTCTAGAATGGAATAGCAAGAATTAAAAGCTACATAGATATACATATAATTCTAGAATGGAATAATAAGAATTAAAAACTACATAGATATACATATAATTCTAGAATGGAATAGCAAGAATTAAAAAACTACATACAGATACATATAATTCTAGAATGGAATAGTAAGAATTAAAAACTACATAGAGATACATATAATTCTAGAATGGAATAGTAAGAATTAAAAACTACATAGAGATACATATAATTCTAGAATGGAATAGCAAGAATTAAAAAACTACATAGAGATACATATAATTCTAGAATGGAATAGCGAGAATTAAAAAAACTACATAGAGACACATATAATTCTAGAATGGAATAGCAAGAATTAAAAAACTACATAGAGATACATATAATTCTAGAATGGAATAGTAAGAATTAAAACCTACATAGAGATACATATAATTCTAGAATGGAATAGTAAGAATTAAAAACTACATAGAGATACATATAATTCTAGAATGGAATAGTAAGAATTAAAAACTACATACAGATACATATAATTCTAGAATGGAATAGTAAGAATTAAAAAACTACATACAGATACATATAATTCTAGAATGGAATAGTTAGAATTAAAAACTACATAGAGATACATAATTCTAGAATGGAATAGCAAGAATTAAAAAACTACATAGAGATACATATAATTCTAGAATGGAATAGTAAGAATTAAAAACTACATAGAGATACATATAATTCTAGAATGGAATAGCAAGAATTAAAAACTACATAGAGATACATATAATTCAAGAATGGAATAGTAAGAATTAAAAACTACATAGAGATACATATAATTCTAGAATGGAATAGTAAGAATTAAAAACTACATAGAGATACATATAATTCTAGAATGGAATAGTAAGAATTAAAAAACTACATAGAGATACATATAATTCTAGAATGGAATAGCAAGAATTAAAAACTAAATAGAGATACATATAATTCTAGAATGGAATAGTAAGAATTAAAAACTACATAGAGATACATATAATTCTAGAATGGAATAGCAAGAATTAAAAAGCTACATAGATATACATATAATTCTAGAATGGAATAATAAGAATTAAAAACTACATAGATATACATATAATTCTAGAATGGAATAGCAAGAATTAAAAAACTACATACAGATACATATAATTCTAGAATGGAATAGTAAGAATTAAAAACTACATAGAGATACATATAATTCTAGAATGGAAAAGTAAGAATTAAAAACTACATAGAGATACATATAATTCTAGAATGGAATAGCAAGAATTAAAAAACTACATAGAGATACATATAATTCTAGAATGGAATAGCGAGAATTAAAAAACTACATAGAGACAGATATAATTCTAGAATGGAATAGCAAGAATTAAAAAACTACATAGAGATACATATAATTCTAGAATGGAATAGTAAGAATTAAAAAACTACATAGAGATACATATAATTCTAGAATGGAATAGTAAGAATTAAAAACTACATAGAGATACATATAATTCTAGAATGGAATAGTAAGAATTAAAAACTACATACAGATACATATAATTCTAGAATGGAATAGTAAGAATTAAAAAACTACATACAGATACATATAATTCTAGAATGGAATAGTTAGAATTAAAAACTACATAGAGATACATAATTCTAGAATGGAATAGCAAGAATTAAAAACTACATAGAGATACATATAATTCTAGAATGGAATAGTAAGAATTTAAAAACTACATAGAGATACATATAATTCTAGAATGGAATAGCAAGAATTAAAAACTACATAGAGATACATATAATTCAAGAATGGAATAGTAAGAATTAAAAACTACATAGAGATACATATAATTCTAGAATGGAATAGTAAGAATTAAAAACTACATAGAGATACATATAATTCTAGAATGGAATAGTAAGAATTAAAAAACTACATAGAGATACATATAATTCTAGAATGGAATAGCAAGAATTAAAAACTAAATAGAGATACATATAATTCTAGAATGGAATAGCAAGAATTCTGTACCTGTCCTAGGTTGTCAAAATTATATTTATGATTCACCCACTTATTACAAGAAACAGCTGCTGAACATTCAGATTTGTTTTTCACATTCATCACTCTGGGTCCATTGCAGTAGTAAAACTTTCCTTTGAAAAGCTTATCGTATAGGAAATAATTAACAATTATTTATCAGAATTTATGTTTTTCTTTATTCACACATAAACTAATACACAATATTGAGTTAATTTTACTTATAACTGATTCAATAAATCTCATTAAATCATATTCTGATATAAGAAACGTTTTGAAGTATAAATTACGTAACATCAGAAAAGTATCAGACGTGAACAATCAGCACAACATTGAAACTTTTACAATAAGTACAATAAGGCATTTAACGATTCAGTAACTTTTTAAATGGTTAAATAAATATATATGTAACATTCTACCTATTAATACACACCTTAATGGCCGGAGGGAACGAAGAAGTCGAAAAACCCGTAAGATTGCAAAGATCCTAGGACTACTTTGAGCTACAACGGATAAAATAAAGTCCAATAGTGAAATGGAAACCAGAGTTCCATCCATTATGTTCCAGCCACTTTTCAGGTAAGCATGCTCTCCACACCACAAGACTTTGGATACTACCTAAGTAAACATAAGTTAATCGTTTGTGCAGGTGCTCATATGTACAAGAGTTACGTGCTGTTTTCATTTACAAAAAAAAGTGCCTTTGTAGATAAATTCTAACAATGATAGTAATAATTAAACAAAAATTATACCAATATTTCAGGTATTAAGTAACTTAGTATCTGGGATAATTAAGCAAGACTTCAATAGATCAATGAATAGATATTATATTCAATTAGAAAGATCTTTTCAACGTGTTTTACCTAACATTAAAAAGAAACGTTTGTTCATTTAAAACTGTTGTTGCTCTCTACTAATGATCTAAAGCCAGAGCAGGTGAAAGAAATCTTAGACCACTGTTCACCACTGCATGTCTCTTATTGGTTTTTTATCTATATCATTTATTCCTGCTTCGTCTGCCAAGATGCACCTTTGATTACATCTGAATTTAACTGTAACAGACAATTACCTCTCTGCCATCCTATATCACGGTCAAGGATTATTGTCAATTAGAAAGATGACAACCAGATGAAATGAACAATCAGAGTAAATACATGTTTTTTCAACAACAAATGAAAAGCATACATATGAAGTTAAGAGAGACTTCTTGTTGACATGAGGAATGTTTAGATATCTCACTTGTTTCTGTTAAGGTTTTAGCTGTAATTATAGTTTAATGATGAAGGAATCAGGTGATAACTAAGTACCAGATCGCTAACAATGGAATGGCATTCAGTTCCCACAAAAAATATTTTCACCTAAAGTTCCGGCTTTTCCTTTTGCACAATTATTGAGATGCATTCATATCTGACTCTTTTCAAACGTGCTACAATTAAAAAAAAAACAATAACAAACGAACAAAATCAATAAACTGCTTTAAATTATACATGTGATGAAATTCAATTTTGTTATAAAAGAAACTAAATCATAAGTTTTTTATTTATACTAATTTCTAGTGCATCTCAAGCATTATGTTTATTATTAATGAACCATCACGTATATTTTAGGATAGTATTTCTCAACCACCAGTCTACAGGGAAACTTTGGCTAGCCTACAAGATAATTAAATAAAAATTGTGCTTTAAAATAGAACTACTGATTTAAAATTTAATTTTAAAGTTCTCTAAAAAGTTAATAATGTACAAAGTGGTTCATGAAATGTTTGTAGAATCTCACCTGGCCAAACATTTGGTCACCTTCTTGCTTTCTGTGATCAGATTATTCAATTTTCAGTAAGTAATATTAGTTTCAAAACCTATAAGCCTAACTGAAATGTTACTACAGAACAAGTGTTTCAATCATTCAGACCTTAAATCAAACTTCATTAATTCTTTTGTCCTAAAAAACAAGATAGATACTTATATGTATACATTATTTACTAGAGAAGTAAACACTGCTTCCACACTGTTTCTCTACAAAGTACACTCCGACAGAAAACAATATTCATATCACCCAGAAAATTAAAAATTAAAGAATTTAAAAAACATGTTAATTCTTTCACACTTTATGACTTTCCAGTTATCAAATTACAGTTACGTTCTCCTATGTTTAAAGATATCTCATTATTACTTATGACTATAATTTTTTAACTATAAGTAAAAAAAAAAAACAGCTTTTAATTAACATGCTCTCTTTTATTTAATTGAGTTTTAAATACTGTGTAATATCTGATACCTAACAACTCTTTATGACAGGTAACCCCCAGATAAATATAATACTGAGAATTAATGTTACCAATATTTGATATAAATATACAACTTTCACACACAGTAATTGTTCTGAAAATTACTAACATACCAATTGTTATCAGGCACATTAAACCAATTGTATGTACAAACACTTTGTAGTTTTCAAATATATACATACTACAATGTACATTACAAATATGAAACTGTGAAGTGAAATCTTCAGCAAGTACATATCAAAGAAGACTGTTTGACCTATGATGCAAAAAGACTTTTAGTTATGATGCAAGAACCTTTCATGAGTTTATTTAAAAAACAATAGAATGGATAGAGATTGTAAGTAAAACAACCTAGGATCAAAAATAACGGTTTAATGGGGCAGTCAGAATTGTGAATGTTAGGTAACCCATAAAGTATGCCTGTATGGGAACCAACTGGTTTAATGTTGTTGTAACTATATCCATCTGAGGTATTTCTTCAAATTGAGCAAGAATTTGATCACTTTGTCATGTCGTGAAATGGTAGAAACCTGTTTTAGAAACCTTGGTATAGTATGTTTGTTTGTTTTTAATTTCCCTAATTTAGCAGTGTAAGACTAGAGGGAAGGCAGCTAGTCATCACCACCAACCGCCAACTGTTGGGCTACTCTTTTACCAATGAATGGTGCAATCAGCACCATTAAGGATAAAACTTAATACAGAAATGTTTAGTTCTAGTCAAGAAGTTAATTACCAAGTGTAATGTAATCATGTTATTTGTACAAAAACGTTTGACAATGCTACCATGGTAATCACTTAACCAATTGTGATTTGACCAAGATAACTCGGGTATCCTACATGCTTCAAAAATATTTGCCCCATTTATGTTGGAGAAAACATATCTCACAATACTTTTGATAATTTGCTCATTTTATTCACAACATAGTATATTATGATAGTCAATAAAAAAAAACAACTCTCTTTTTGGACCCACTTTCCAGAAACTGATTTGGAATGATTTACCAACTGGGAAGTGTACATGCCAGTGACTTAAGACTGCATGTTATTATTATGTAACAACTAACCTCATTTCCAGTTGAGATTAGAAATTAATCACATTTGAACAATTGTATTACTTTTATTCATTCATGAATAAACGTTTGATTTTATGTTGAATGTGATCATACACAATCTTAGAGTATCTGTGGAGGGACAAATGATGGACTAAAAACAGTATTCTTCAGAGGTCAAACTTGAGTTTCATGCTATGACTTCCTCCTTATGTGTATCTTTGTGAATAAGTGAAGGAAGCCAAAAAGAACCAAGGATATGGCCTTGATCTAGTCATAAGTAGTTATGACTTCAGGTGGAAGAGCCTAAGATGCCTCTGATAGACCAGTCTCAAGATTAGCTTCCAGGTGGCAGAATGACTTTTCAAAGAAGACTATAAGTTCAAACCTGACAGTCAATTTACATATTATAAAGATTACTGCAATTATATTAATGGTGTTATAGCATTAGTTTACCTGTAAAATGTTTCTTACTGTATGGAACATATTTCAAAATGTACATCAGAAGAACTAGAATAAAGTAGTACATACTGCTTACCACGATAAGAAACATAAAATATATCCAATCCCAAAACGAATGAGAATCCTGTACGTAATACATTATGTCCGTCCATCCCTCTAAACTTATCACCTAGTTAAGAAAGTAAAAGAAACTCAGTTTAATCTCATACAAATAACTAACAACAAGCATCTCTATTTCTAGTAGACTATGAAATGTAAGTAATGATTGTAAGTGTAGAAGACAGATAAAGCAAGAAACAGAATGGAACAAACAGTAATGTTAAGATTAGGGCTTAAGAATATTTTTACGTATCATCAGTAATACTCTATGGGAGATGAAACTTGGATCCAATCTGTTTTGATAATATACTGGAATATGCACATTGAATAGTGTTATTAGAAACAAAGGAAATCATCCAATTTACATATATATTATTTATTATAGCATAACATTGCCAATTTGTTTCAAATAGTTCACAAACATATATGTATATAATGGATAACTATCACATAATTTTTACATTTTCCCTATTGCAAAAAACTACCGCATCTTACTAAAGAAAAAAACTAGCTTTAAAATGTATTTTTTCATTTGTTCCATTATTGAGTTCTAGTTTTTTTACGAAGTCACTCTAAACAGAAAATGTGTAGTTAGAAAAATGTTAGCAAATCTAAGTCTGTATACGTTTTTTTTATACCATTTAGGATATATTTAAAGAAACTAATTACAAGTTTTGGAATTAGGTTATTTTTTGTAAACAGTATTTATATGCATGTAAACTGGATATCAAATGCTAACACAACATATTTACAGTCAAATAATTATCTATTCTTCTTTAAACAAATTTGTCAATAGCATAAAACAATTTAAGAAATACCTACAATGCACACTTCAATATGTGAAACACAAAAAGCAGACCAAATCTCATTTTACAAATAAGCATATTTACATGTCCTTTCTAGATCTATTTATGTACAATGTATATTATTTTGCAACTAACCTACTTTTTAGAAAAGGAATAAATCAAAGACACTATATTTCACTGAAGATTTTTGTCAGTTTTTATTTATTAATTTATGTGTGTAATCATAATGACACTAATGTGACAATGTTATTTTTTTCTATGAATAATTAATCAATCATATAAATATACAACACTTATTAAATATCACATGTGAGAAGACTAACAGAATGACAGCATGAATAACACAGGTATAACTAACCAAGGTCACCTTGTACTTTCAACATTATGGACATTCACACTTATGTAATTTAAACCCCAAATTTTAGAGATATAACTCTCAGTCTTAAAATGAATCCACCTGGGAGAAGGAAATGTTTACTTTTTAAAACATTCCTCTTTATTGTAATCATTACATGTAAAGAAAAAAAATAATTACGAATTATTGATATATTAGAAATTTTATTTTACTTACCTACGTACAATTTAGAAACAAAATAATTAAAAAAAAAGATCTGTCCTTTTAAAATTACATGAGATAACTAAATCTTTGGAAAGAGGTGACACTTATTCATAATAAAAAGTGAAATGTAATTACACGTGTTACTGAAATCGCTAACTGACCTTCTAACAATTTTATCTTCACATTAAAGGTTTCATATAATCATAGCAGACCACCTAATCTGACATTTTTTTTTCACAAAAATTAACAACTCCATTAAAAAAGAACACACTGATTCAGCATATATAAGTGCAAGGTCGTAGAGGTTAAAATTTCATTCTCATATTAATTTCTTGAGTTAGAACTTAAACACAGTAAACACTAATATATCAAAAATTCTAACAACTTAGGAACCCACCTCTAATATAATAAGATCTACACAGCCAAACCAGTCAAAGAATTAAAAGTATAACTGGGAAATGAGTAACAAGTGTTACGTATATGAGTAAATTAATATTCTTCGATCACAGCAATTTATTGAGATAAAATTTCATCCCAACTCACGAAAATAGTGATGTACAAATGATAAACTTTAACAGAAGAAATATATCACCAGTTTAAACACGCACTCAATTTTTATCATCAGAAACATTACCTAAATCTAAAATACCTGAAACTAGGGTTCATATAGCAACCCTTAGTAACTTTAAACTAAACTCATTAATAATTATTTTATTAATTTCAGTTGTTTAAAAAACATTTTCACTAATTAACATTTTTATATCCTAGGTATATCATACGGTGAAAATTAAAGTTATTAACCATTTAAAATTTTAATCTTATGATTTCTGAAACGTTCAATATTATATGGAATATGTTAATAAATTAGTTAGTTATCACCATTAGATTCCATCAAGGAACATAGGGCCGCAATCGCTTGCGGATTCTTCAACAGGTATTTAAGTGAGTAGGTTGTTAGCCCACTGCACCGAGCCGTCCCTAATTTAGAAGTGTAAGGCCAGAGGGAAGGCAGCTAGTCATCACCACCCATCGCCAACTCTTGGTGTAGTATTCTACCAACGAATAGTAATATTGGTCGTAATATTATAACGTCCTCACATCTGAAAGGGCGAGCATGCTTGGTGTGACGGGAATTGGAATCTGCGACACTCGGCTTATGAATCGAGCGTCTTAACCACGCTGGGCCTCATTATGCGTTCAATGAGTTTGAAATTCTAAAGAAATGCTAATTCATTCTCACAGTAGTTTCATGTGTGTAATAAGTTGTGACAATACGTCCATTATTATTCTTTAAAATGTCCAATAAGTCACTATAATGTTCAGCTACATTACTGATATGTTAGTTAACAAGTCCTAAAACCATTCCAAGCTTGAAGTTGGTTTTAAGTATTAGTTTTATTGCGTAAGAAAAAATGTAATGGAAGTAAATTAAACAGAGTTAATTATTACTTTATTATTAAACATCAGTTGTACTTTTTTTAGTAAATATTTAGTTGATATGTTTTCAATAAAGATATAAAATAGTTAATAAATTTTATGTTATATTTTTGATAACTTACTTTGTTTCACAGAAACGTACTTGAGTATTACGTTGAAAAAGTGAAAACTGTTAAGTAAGAATTTTATTCGTTCGTTAATAAAACAAAGCAATTTCTTAGTCAGATTTCATTTTAATTATGTTTGCTACTTTGAAAGGATATAAAAAAGAAAGAAATCAAAGCGTGATATAGTGGCAGAGAATGTTCCAGTATATTGTCTTATTAGTGTTAACGTGCAATTGTGCTGCCATCTAGGGGGAAATGTTTTGTATGACGGCGCCATATTTGAATGTCGTAAACATTGAATCTATTGGCTTATTGATATTTCTAATGTGCCATTTTCTCATTTATGTTAAAATAGTACTTATAACAATTGACTTGGTTAGAAATGTGTAGTTCAACTTTAAGTACTAAAGCATCTATATTATTCAAACTTAAAATAAATCTTGCATATTATTAAAGGACAAAAAACATTGCAGCCGATAAGATCTGACCATCTTAAAAAATTTTCTGTTTTCTTAACCCTTAAATGGTGGTCATCACGTAAAACATGCCCGCTGTTAGTATACTAATCATGGTCTTGATAATTCTATTTACCTAAAACTTGGACTGTGTCGTTTGGTCCTCTTTAATATACCATGCTGTCAATGGTAATGTTTGTTAAAGAAATGACTGAACCACAGGAGTTATAAAATTTTGAAAATTTGAAACCGCAACAGTAATATTTACTTTCTTTAAAATGATAATAATAAATTTAGTAATATTGTACTAGTGCCATTGTTAAACTTGTTTTTAAATTTTTCATAAAATGAAATAACAATAAATAAAGTTTTATTGAGGTAGTGTAAAAAGTATACTGTATAAAAACACGTTTGATTTTAACATATGCTTGAAATTCAAGTAACATTTATCGCATTTCATGTTTTTCAGCCCAGTGTCTTATTACTACCAAAAACAAGCGTCGCATAAAGACTACCTCTGTAGCATGGAAAAAGAGAACGGGTTGTATAAGTGTGATAAACATCCTCGATATCGATATAATGAAATCATGTGCTATGGCTCGGCTTTGCCTCACAGCAACAGCACACCATCTGACTCCTCTTGTGTGAACTGGAATCAGTACTACAAAGTTTGCCGAGCGGGTGATAAGAATCCTTTTCGGGGAGCAATATCGTTTGATAATATAGGATCAGCTTGGGTAGCTATATTTTTGGTAGGCATTTATTAATTAGTGTAATTTTGTAAACATAACTTTGTACTTATTAACTTAGGTTTAATGTATTATTATTCAGTTTATTTTTAATCGAACTTTATTATTAACAGTCTGTTTATTAATGGGTTTCACGATGTTACTTATAGAGTTGTATATAAGATCTATCATATGATAAAAATGACCATAAAACTCATGATTCTGACCAATCATTTCCCTAATCTTTCTATCCATCAGCATTAATAATTAGAATGAATTTTTCATCTACTTAGTAGTATTCAAAAAATATTGAAAATCTAATTTATTAACAGGCCTGGCATGACCCAGCGCGTAAGGCATGCGACTCGTAATCCGAGGGTCGCGGGTTCGTGCCCGCGTCGCGCCAAACATGCTCGCGTTATAATGTGACTGTTCGTTGGTACAAGAGTAGCCCAAGAGTTGGCGGTGGGTGGTGATGACTAGCTGCCTTCCCTCTAGTCTTACACTACTAAATTAGGGCAAAATTCAGAAACTTTCTAAATAATGTTGTTTGGGATATGATTAGCAAAAGGGCGCTATATAAACAGTTATTATTATCGAACATCTGTCTTGAATGTTATGTTATGATGAACATTTTGGAATACTTACTGTTTCATTATTTAAGAGAAACACAACGTCTCTAAACCTAGTTATAACCTAATATTCCAGATCAGATGTCCCACAGGAAAACTTCACAGTTTAATATTTTTCTTGTGGAATGAATGTGACATCGTCAATGGTTTGGAATCATTGATGAATTAATACATATTATAAAAATAAAAGAAAATATAAACACTTGATCACTTGCTCAACTGCACTGTTAATTTACTTAAATGCTAATAGGCGTTTAGGAAAAGAAAAAAACTTGTTCGTTGGAAATTTTTACGAAAAACTATAGGAAGGCTATCAGCTCATACTTCCTTTTAAACTAAAAGGAAGACAACTAGTTAACAACACACATCGACCACTCTGAAAACAAAACAAGGCCTCTAATATGAACACATCAGTGTAGCACATCACACTCTGTATGGAAATTATATTAGTTGCTACTTGACATTATCGAGTGCAGGAAACAAGTTATACCAAAGATAAATAAAGTCAAATGAAAGCAGTAACTGCTTAACCTGAGTTATAGGCACGAGGTATAATATTTTAGATGTTTGTTTGTTTTGAATTTCGCGCAAAGCTATTCGAGGGCTATCTGCGCTAGCCATCCCGACTTTAGCAGTGTAAGACTAGAGGGAAGGCAGATAGTCATCACCACCCACCTTCAACTTTTGGGCTACTCATTAACCAACATTATAATGACCCCACGGCTGAGAGGCGAGCATATTTGGTGCGATGGCGATTCGAACACTCGATTATCAGATTAGGAGTCGAGCTTTTTTTTTTCATTTCTTTCTTTATTAAACCTCCCTCATAGAGGGGGTATAAACAAACAATGCAATACTGAAAATTGATATTTGCTATTAGACTAAAAAGTATATTTTAATTTTTAAGCAAACAATAATAACAACTCAGTAAAACATTTTAAAATCCCTTTATTTGAAATTTATTCTAAGTGAATTATAATTTGATAATTTTCATACTGGTAATTTCATTAACACAACTGGATAAAAATTGTAATCCAAAATGACCAATTATTACCCGGAGCGTTTGCCTCCTGGAGGAAGCTCTTCCATGAAACATCACTGTCTGAGAAGACCTGCCCACAGTTCAACTCCCACAATGTCAAATATGAAGAAGACAAAGAAACACAGAAGGAGAACGTTGCCTAACATTGGAAGCGTATCCAATAACAGCATTACCAGGATTCGCATACCTATATAGAAGAGTAAAAAAACCAGCCTGAGGAATCTATGTATTAGAGTAAAGAAACCAGCCTGAGGAATCTATGTATTAGAGTAAAGAAACCAGCCTGAGGAATGTATGTATTAGAGTAAACACACCAGCCTGAGGAATATATGTGTTAGAGTAAAGAAACCAGCCTGAGGAATCTTTGTATAGAAGAGTAAAGAAACCAGCCTGAGGAATCCATGTATAGAAGAGTAAAGAAACCAGCCTGAGGAATCTATGTATAGAAGAGTAAAGAAACCAGCCTGAGGAATCTATGTATAGAAGAGTAAAAAAACCAGCCTGAGGAATCCATGTATAGAAGAGTAAAGAAACCAGCCTGAGAAATCTATGTATTAGAGTAAAGAAACCAGCCTGAGGAATCTATGTATAGAAGAGTAAACAAACCAGCCTGAGGAATCTATGTATTAGAGTAAAGAAACCAGCCTGAGGAATCTATGTATTAGAGTAAAGAAACCAGCCTGAGGAATCTATGTATTAGAGTAAAGAAACCAGCCTGAGGAATCTATGTATTAGAGTAAACAAACCAGCCTGAGGAATCAATGTATTAGAGTAAACACACCAGCTTGAGGAATATATGTGTTAGAGTAAAGAAACCAGCCTGAGGAATCTATGTATAGAAGAGTAAAGAAACCAGCCTGAGGAATCCATGTATAGAAGAGTAAAGAAACCAGCCTGAGGAATCCATGTATAGAAGAGTAAAGAAACCAGCCTGAGGAATCTATGTATAGAAGAGTAAAGAAACCAGCCTGAGGAATCTATGTATAGAAGAGTAAAAAAAACCAGCCTGAGGAATCCATGTATAGAAGAGTAAAGAAACCAGCCTGAGAAATCTATGTATTAGAGTAAAGAAACCAGCCTGAGGAATCTATGTATAGAAGAGTAAACAAACCAGCCTGAGGAATCTATGTATTAGAGTAAAGAAACCAGCCTGAGGAATCTATGTATTAGAGTAAAGAAACCAGCCTGAGGAATCTATGTATTAGAGTAAAGAAACCAGCCTGAGGAATCTATGTATTAGAGTAAAGAAACCAGCCTGAGGAATCTATGTATTAGAGTAAACAAACCAGCCTGAGGAATCAATGTATTAGAGTAAACACACCAGCCTGAGGAATATATGTGTTAGAGTAAAGAAACCAGCCTGAGGAATCTATGTATAGAAGAGTAAAGAAACCAGCCTGAGGAATCCATGTATAGAAGAGTAAAGAAACCAGCCTGAGGAATCTATGTATAGAAGAGTAAAGAAACCAGCCTGAGGAATCTATGTATAGAATAGTAAAAAAAACCAGCCTGAGGAATCCATGTATAGAAGAGTAAAAAAACCAGCCTGAGGAATCCATGTATAGAAGAGTAAAGAAACCAGCCTGAGGAATCTATGTATAGAAAAGTAAAGAAACCAGCCTGAGGAATCTATGTATTAGAGTAAAGAAACCAGCCTGAGGAATCTATGTATATAAGAGTAAAGAAACCAGCCTGATGAATCTATGTATAGAAGAGTAAACAAACCAGCCTGAGGAATCTATGTATTAGAGTAAACAAACCAGCCTGAGGAATCAATGTATTAGAGTAAACACACCAGCCTGAGGAATATATGTGTTAGAGTAAAGAAACCAGCCCGAGGAATCTATGTATTAGAGTAAACAAACCAGCCTGAGGAATCTATGTATAGAAGAGTAAACAAACCAGCCTGAGGAATCTATGTATTAGAGTAAACAAACCACCCTGAGGAATCTATGTATTAGAGTAATGAAACCAGCCTGAGGAATCTATGTATTAGAGTAAAGAAACCAGCCTGAGGAATCCATGTATAGAAGACTAAAGAAACCAGCCTGAGGAATCCATGTATAGAAGAGTAAAGAAACCAACCTGAGGAATCCATGTATAGAAGAGTAAAGAAACCAGCCTGAGGAATCTATGTATTAGAATAAAGAAACCAGCCTGAGGAATCTATGTATTAGAGTAAAGAAACCAGCCTGAGGAATCTATGTATAGAAGAGTAAAGAAACCAGCCTGAGGAATCTATGTATAGAAGAGTAAACAAACCAGCCTGAGGAATCTATGTATTAGAGTAAACAAACCAGCCTGAGGAATCTATGTATTAGAGTAAACAAACCAGTCTGAGGAATCTATGTATTTTGCACCTTATTGGTGTTGCCTATATGTAAATCACAATTTATCGTCTAGTATAACCAATGGATACATCTTTCAAGAAAGAAATAACAAAAAAGATTGTTTTTTTAGAAAATTACGACACGGTCACAATAATGATTTCATATAATCAATCGATAAATCATTCAAAAACAAATAACAAAAATAAACTTTTCAGAAATTTGTGACACTGTTACAATTTTGTTTTTCATATGATCAATCAATATATTAAAATAAAATAAATATTAGTACAAAGACTCAAAAATGGAAATTCAAATATGTTAGGAAGGTTCATAAGAAACCGAAGAGTTCGCTTTACAATTTTGTTAGTTTAATCATAAAGCAGTACAGTAAGCTATCTGAGCTGTGTCTCCTTGGAGATTAAACCCCGAAATATAGCTTTGTAAACATTCAAGTTTACCTGAGACTGAGGAATGAATAAAAGTCCAAAGACATGCACAAAATTATAACCTTTGTGATGAGTAACTAAATTTTAAAGCCTTCTTTTAAATTTTATAAAAACATTAAGTAACAATGTAAAAACGCAGAATTATTGCCTTGGCTCTCGGAGTATGTATTCATATTTGTATGTGGACAATATAACTTGAAGACTTTCCAGATTGATTGATCAAATATAATACAAAGTTTTAGTGTCTGATTTGGATCGACTAAACTGTTTAACTTTGGTAGATGTAAATCAAAGGTCAAGGTCACACTGAAGGTCAATTATATTTGTTGCTACGGTTACAAACTAGGATTTTGAAGAAAAAAAAAGATAAAATAGTCGAAAAGAAATTCAGATATAAAAATAATGTTGAAACCTGAACCAAAATTATTGAGGGTAAGTAACTGTTGAGTGTAAAGTTTAGATTGGTTACTGAAAAAAAAAATGCTGGCCAGGGTTGTAACTCTGAATACCTGTTTAGATTGAGTTCAAGAAACATTTTCTTTAATACAAATATAAACGTATGCTGACCCGAAAAATACTTACGTAAGTAAGATAAAAGACTTAAGGATCAATCCAAGATTCCTATTTCTATCAGTTGAACAGAATTATGATGTTAGTAGTTATGTCGTTTATTAACTTTTCTTACGTATATCGTTACCAAATAACAAAAATTTTACTCTCCTTTAGCAGATGTTTCTTACCTTGGTATTTTTCAATTTTTCTGAGTTCGTTTGTTTTGTTTTGTTTTTTATTTTGCGCAAAACTACTCGAGAGCTATCTGCGCTAGCCATCCTTAATTTAGAAGTGTAAGACTAGAGGAAAGGCAGCTAGTCATCATCACCCACAGCCAACTCTTGGGCTACTATTTTACAAATGAATAGTGGGATTGACCGTCACATTATAACGCCCCTACAGCTGAAAGGGCGAGTATGTTTGGTGCGACCGGGATTCGAACCTCCGACCCTCGGATTACGAGTCGAACGCCTTAATACACTTGGCCATGCCAGGCCCTTTTCTGAGTTCTGTTATCGAAAAATACACAAATGTGGTTGCGATTAGGTGCAAAACTTATCTGTTGTTATTTAGGAAGATGCTTTGGATTGGTCAACTACAAGAGAGAACGCGCGCTTTGAGATTTCAGTTTAGCTCTTTTCAAGACTTCCTCTATTTCTCTATAAGTGTACTCTCCTCAGTGGCTCAACGATAAGTCTGTGGACTTATAACGCTACAAATTTGGTTTCGATACCCTTGGTGGGCATAACACAGCTACTCCTTTGTGTAGCTTTGCGCTTAACAACAAACAGTTTTATTTTTGTAGGACTGCTCCTCAGTGGCATAGCAGTATGTCGGTGGACCGCTAGAAATCGGGTTTTCATACTCGTGGTAGGCAGAGCACAGATAACTCTTGATGTACCTTTGAGCTTAATAACAAAACAACATAAACATCTGTAGGTACAAGACTTTCTAATGAAGTTTTGTCCAAGTATAAAAGGTTTTAGCCGCGACTTTTGCTGATGGGATAGGTTAACGTCCATTAATGTTTAAATACAGTCAAACCGCTCCCAGCTGGACGATGAGCCATGTTCCGGTTTGATAAATCAAGTGTTTATTTTACATGAGACTTCGAAACCGTGTCCTGTCCCTTCCAATCCATCTCTCGTTTTTGCGAGAATTAGAATATTTTTTTTGTAATTATATCCTTATATAAATAACCACAAGTATTATTACAGTCAAATAATGAAAACAAGTGTTCAAACGTCTCAATAAAAGTTAATGAATAAATAGAAAAACCACAGTTGAGTAGCCATTGTTAATAAGGCTAAGAAGTGACAATTCACAATTATGTATTTAGAAGTCACAGAATACTAGCGAAGAAATTGATTTCTCGATGAATAGTTTGTTACTGTAATTGTTTTGCAGATAATAGAAAACTAAGTGTCACAAGTAAACATTCTGTTCTGCAGTGATATGCAGGAAGTGTTGTAATAAAACACTACGGAGAAGAAATCGGTATCCAGTTCATGCACTAATAAATTACATTTGGAATTAATATAGAATAATGTAAGTTTTAATGCATAAGTGTTTTTAACATTTTCGTATCAAACAATAAAAATACTAAATGTGTATTAGTGATAACTAAAATAAATGATTTTTGTACTAAATTGTACTGAACATTAAAAGTCAAACAACTGTCTGGTGGCAATATAGCGTAAAGACTCTATTCATTTGACAGTATCAGTTGCATATTTAATACATTTTATATATATATACATTAAATTTGTTATTAATTAAATTATTTCAAATTGTTAGCTTATTGTACGTATTTAAGAATGACTTAAAACTACTGAACAGGCCAAACCTCTTTAGATATTGTTAGGATTATGGACGAAAATGTCGTTAGCAGTGAGTGTACACAACCAATGAATTTATGCACTCTAACCATTATACGTAAGAACGAGGTAATAAATTGGTCATATTATAAGGCTGTTGATTTTTATTTTTTACCTATGAATTTATTTTGTTTTGATTGGAAAATGGTAACAGAATGTGCAACAAGGTTTAACATTTGTACTGGTAGGAAAACACTATAAGTCACCATCATCAAAAGGTTTCTCACAGTTTAAATAAACTTCATACTTGAAACACTATAAGTCACCATCATCAAAAGGTTTCTCACAGTTTAAATAAACTTCATACTTGAAACACTATAAGTCACCATCATCAAAGGTTTCTCACAGTTTAAATAAACTTCATACTTGAAACACTATAAGTCACCATCATCAAAAGGTTTCTCACAGTTTAAATAAACTTCATACTTGAAACACTATAAGTCACCATCATCAAAAGGTTTCTCACAGTTTAAATAAACTTCATACTTGAAACACTATAAGTCACCATCATCAAAGGTTTCTCACAGTTTAAATAAACTTCATACTTGAAACACTATAAGTCACCATCATCAAAAGGTTTCTCACAGTTTAAATAAACTTCATACTTGAAACACTATAAGTCACCATCATCAAAGGTTTCTCACAGTTTAAATAAACTTCATACTTGAAACACTATAAGTCACCATCATCAAAGGTTTCTCACAGTTTAAATAAACTTCATACTTGAAACACTATAAGTCACCATCATCAAGGTTTCTCACAGTTTAAATAAACTTCATACTTGAAACACTATAAGTCACCATCATCAAAGGTTTCTCACAGTTTAAATAAACTTCATACTTGAAACACTATAAGTCACCATCATCAAAGGTTTCTCACAGTTTAAATAAACTTCATACTTGAAACACTATAAGTCACCATCATCAAAGGTTTCTCACAGTTTAAATAAACTTCATACTTGAAACACTATAAGTCACCATCATCAAAGGTTTCTCACAGTTTAAATAAACTTCATACTTGAAACACTATAAGTCACCATCATCAAAGGTTTCTCACAGTTTAAATAAACTTCATACTTGAAACACTATAAGTCACCATCATCAAAAGGTTTCTCACAGTTTAAATAAACTTCATACTTGAAACACTATAAGTCACCATCATCAAAGGTTTCTCACAGTTTAAATAAACTTCATACTTGAAACACTATAAGTCACCATCATCAAAGGTTTCTCACAGTTTAAATAAACTTCATACTTGAAACACTATAAGTCACCATCATCAAAAGGTTTCTCACAGTTTAAATAAACTTCATACTTGAAACACTATAAGTCACCATCATCAAAAGGTTTCTCACAGTTTAAATAAACTTCATACTTGAAACACTATAAGTCACCATCATCAAAGGTTTCTCACAGTTTAAATAAACTTCATACTTGAAACACTATAAGTCACCATCATCAAAGGTTTCTCACAGTTTAAATAAACTTCATACTTGAAACACTATAAGTCACCATCATCAAAAGGTTTCTCACAGTTTAAATAAACTTCATACTTGAAACACTATAAGTCACCATCATCAAAAGGTTTCTCACAGTTTAAATAAACTTCATACTTGAAACACTATAAGTCACCATCATCAAAAGGTTTCTCACAGTTTAAATAAACTTCATACTTGAAACACTATAAGTCACCATCATCAAAAGGTTTCTCACAGTTTAAATAAACTTCATACTTGGTATCCTTTTAATGGCGCGAAGAGGACGAAGGACACGGATAGTTCTAATGGCTGAGAGGTTCATATTTCCAACATCCAAACGGTACTCGAGGGTCCTATAAAATACAATAAGAAATAACCACTATAGTAAGTAAAACATACATTTTACCAAAACATTCATGTTGGATGTGTTCTGTATTATCTTTGATATTTATACAGTTATATTAATATGATCAGATATGAACATGCAAACTTGCTTATTGGACTGTGATGACAGTGAACAGTGGATACTGTAAGCTTCTGGGATATAATTAAAATTTCACTCCGGTTCAGGGTCTTATAGAATTCCAAAAATAAAAAAAGTAAATGCCAAAAATTATATGGCTGGCAAATTTAGGGCAAGTGGGTAAACGTTGGAGAACAGTATAGTGTATAAATATGTTTTTATATATATTTAGGCTGTTTTAAGTGCATTGTAATTAATTTAATAAAAAGTTGCGTCATCTTCATTGGGCGAAATCAAAAGCGTAAAGGAATTATGTGTGTGTGTGTTTTCTTATAACAAAGCCACATCGGGCTATCTGCTAAGTCCACCGTTTAAAGAAAATACCTAATATTGATATATAAAGATTAAAATGATGTATACAACTGAAAGGCGCTCCTGAGTGTATATAGTACTACCATTTAGAAGGAATTAATATAGTTAAGCTTTGAGTTCAATATTTAACCATACACATACCTTCAATTGTATTTTTAAGTAAACATACTCATAAAATGGAGTTATAATATATTTAAGCTCTTTATCCATTGTATAAAATAAACAGTTTTATTACGATGGATAATTTTCTCAGCAAGTTTCAAACTTAGAGATATGTTGTGGTTGAAACACCAAACGAATCTGATAGATTTAACATGAACAAAGTTTGTTAGTATGTGTTAGAAATGCTTTTATATTCGGAGTAACCAATTAAATCTCTTCCAGTGGCAAAGCGGTAGCTCTGAGGATCTACAACCCTAGAAAACGGGTTCTGATACCTCTGGTGAGCAGAGCACAGATAAAACAATACGTAGCTTTGTGATTAACTTAAAACAAATCAATTGAATACACTTTTTATTTTTTACACGAGGACTATCTGCCCTAGCCGTCCTTAATTTAGAAGTGAAATACTAGAGGGAAAGCATCTAGTCATCACAACCCACCGCCAATTCTTGGACTACTCTTTTACAACAAATAGTGGGATTCACCGTTACATTATAACGTCCCACTCCTGAAAAAGCGAACACCTTTGGTGGAACGTGTATTCGAGCCCGAGTCCCTCAAGTTGCGAGTTTAGCGTCATAACAGTCAGGCCATGCGAGAGAGAAAACAAAAGTACAAATCAACAAACCTTGTGGAGATTCGTCAAAGTTCTTTACAAAATATGTCATATGAGTTTAAGGCAACGTTTTGTCATTAAAAGTTGTTTACGTTTCCTCCAGTATTAGTCCAACAAATTAATCCACCTTATCATAAGCACAAGTTCCTCACGAGTACACCGATATGTCTGCGAACTTAACAACATTGGAAACAGAGTTTCGATATCAGTGGTGGGCAGAACACAAACAGCCCATTTTGTAGCTCTGTGCATAATTACAAATAGGCCTAAATACACCTTCAAGCACCTATAAAAGTTTACAGAAACATAACTGGGAAACGGAATATATGTTATTTTAAGTCCTATGTTTATATAATTTTTAGGCCTATTTGATACATGGACTACTTGTAATCAAGTATTGTCTTCTACAGACAATAAGTTTTAAATTACATGAAACTTAGTTTTTTGAAGAACACTTTATTGTTCAGAAACCAACCAACCAAAGTGCGCGCATCAATAGAACTTTTATTATCACTTTTTTTGTGATTTTATTCAAATTTTAACGTATTTTTAATTAAATGTCTCGCAGCTGCTGCCTTCTCAGTAGGTACTTTAATGAAATAACATTTTAAAGAATTATACGACTGAGAAATCATTTTCCAAACTTTTGTGTGACACCATGGACACTTCACATGTTCCTATAAATAAAAAATATAAAGATACATTTAAATAGGATAAAGTAATAATGATTTAACTCTTAGGTAATTTCTTTTCTAAACAGTTTTGATTGAATAATAAACTAAAATCAAGATAAATATTTTATTATTATGTTTTACTTCAGCAAATAATCAAGTAAAGTTAGAGATGCTTTGTTGTTTTTTATATTTACTCATGGATCATTTTTATCAAACCCTTTACCACGTTTTTCAGGTGAGTATTCATGTTAGTATGGAAGTAAGTACAAAGCGACATAATGGGTTATCTTTGCTCTGCACCACTACGGCTATCGAAACCCGGTTTCTAGCAGTGTGAGTCTGTAGACATACCGCTCTGCCACTAGGGGATATGTGTGTTTGTGTTGTTTTTTTTATATCAAGGCCACATCGGGCTATCTGCTCAGCCCACCGAGGGGATTCGAACCACTGATTTTAACGTTGTAAATCCGGAGACATACCGCTGTACTAGCGGGGGGGGGGCGAAAATGTTACCTCGTAGTCAGACTGTTCATAAAGTTAAACAAGGTTATTTGTTGGCTCTAAACATGTTTACTCATTAAATAGATATTTTATTTGTTCTTTTCACTAGGACGAATATCGTTGAGTGTTCTTCAAAGCCTTTTTAAATGCATTTTACTAAATAAGTGAAATTACTTTTATAGCTTATCAATATAAATATGAAATGTTGTTATCTTCAAAAAATGTGTTTGTTTGTTTTGAATTTCGCACAAAGCTACACGGTGGTCATCTGCGCTAGCCGTCCCTAATTTAGCATTGTAAGACTAGAAGGAAGGCAGCTAGTCATCACCACCCACCGCCAACTTTTGGGATACTCTTTACCAACGAATAGAGGGATTGACCGTAACATTATAATGCCCCACGGCTGAAAGGGCGAGTATGTTTGGTGCGATCGGGATTCGAACCCGCGACCCTAGGATTAGGAGTCGAACTCCTGAACACACTTGGCCATGTCGACCCTAAAAAATGTGAAACTAAAAGCATTTACTTCATGGGCAAAATCAAGAACAAGTTTTGAAGATGACTTGTCAATTAGAAATACAGTGGAGCCCGTCATTAACGACTTCAAAATGCCTCGACAAAAGGTCGTTAATGAGGGGAGTCGTTAGTGAGGGTGGATACCCAATTCGTACCAAGATTTAAATTATGCACGTTTTTATAATAGGCAAAGTGTTCAAATACTGACTGGATATACGATCGTAAACTAAAGAAATCACTAATGTTCATGCAGACTTAAAATACGATCATAAAAGACATTTTCTTAAATCACTAATGCTCATGCAGACTTAAAATGCGATGATAAAATACATTTTTATAAAGAAATCACTGTAGAAGAAATGCTACACACGCACAAAAATGATCAAATACAGACTTAAAATACGATAAGAAACTACATTTTCTTAAAGAAATCACTAATTTTTGTTTGTTTTTTCTTCGAAAATTGTACAGTTTCAATGTCTTTGCTCACTGCTACCATGCAATCTACAATGTCCATTTTGCCGTGTTTGAGACCAAACTGTAAACGTTTTTCTGCATATGACATTGCAGTGGCTCAGTCAATTGGCTCGAAAGACTCTACAGTTGTGTCGTCACATTCTTCACCATCATCACTCTCGATTTCTTCAGGACACGCGATAATATTGTCAGAAACTGAATCATCACAAACTGGAGTTTCTTATGCAAAAACGGCTCGTTTGGGTTGAGAAAATATTTTACATAGAAGAGCGAACAACGTTTCGACCTTCTTCGGTCATCGTCAGGTTCACAAAGAAAGAGGTAACTGACCGGAAGCTGACCACATGTTTGAGAGAGGTTGTGTAACTGTGTGTCGAAATGTAGAGGGCGGTATTAGATGTTTGAATATATAATTTTATTTATATTAATATAGGTATAAAGGCGTTCCTTTGTATTGGTTTATTTTGGGTTTAAGTTGTTGTATAAGTAAGGCTTCTTTACTTTTGCGTTTGTTTATGTTTGTTTCTTTATTTAGTATTTGAGTGTTTTCTATGGTTATGTTGTGTTTATTTGACTTGCAGTGTTCGAAAACGTGTGAAGGTGACTTTTTATGTTCTCGACATCACTGAAACTGGAGTTTCGTTGTCGAAGTTGATATATTCGCCAAGAGTTACACCATTCAAGACAGGCCTGAAGTCGGGGTCAGATTGGTTTTCTGAAACATTGTCTTCACTTTCGTTTGACACTTCGCCTAAACAGAAGTTAAAGCCGCATTTCAAGAAACACTTTTGAATTGTGGAAGTCTTAACTCGAAGCCAAGCGACGCGTAACCACACAATTGCGTTCAGAAGAGTGATTTTTTTGCACAACTCGAGACCTGCAGCCGTCTGGTCGTTATCCATGTGAAACAAAAGTTGTTTCAAGAATGTTTTGCGATACAGCAGTTTGACGGTCTGTATAACTCCGGCGTCACAAGGCTGTAGCTTAGAAGTTGCATTAGGAAGAAGTAGGCTTTTCGGTTGTGATAATAATCTACACCCAATGAATTCATATCAGAATTACGAAAGCAACGCGGCTTAGCACTATGACCAATAACAAATGGCCGAACTTTCTCTCCCGACATGCTACAGCAAAGCATTACTGTAACTCTTTCTTTCGAAACTTTTACACCGGATGTCGTTTCTCTCTTCTTGACCATTGATTTCGTTGGAAGTGATCTGTATTGTATCCCAGTCTCATCAGCGTTAAATATGTCATTAGGGGAATAGCCTTCACAGATGGATGGGAGACGATTAGTCCAATCTTCTTCTTGAGAAACTTCAGCACTTTCGCCACAGAGAATAGCTGCTTTGATATTATGCCTTTTTACGAATCTATCTAACCATCCATTGCTAGCAGAGAAGCCTTCATTGCCAAGCTGAGACGCCAATGTTAATGCTTTTTCTTGAATTAGTTTCCCGGTAGATTCCTGGATCTTGTATTCACAAACCACTGCCACACCTTCACATCCAACTCGTCGTATAGGCATCTTCTCTTGTTCTGCTTTTTTCTGGATTTTCGCCTGTTTCCCACTTTTTCAAAATTGTTTCTTTCTCTTTAATGATTGTCTGAATTTGGGTTTTACCAACTCCAAGATCCGTGGCGATTTTTATTGCAGTTTCCCCTTTGTTGTGTCGTTTAATGACGGAAACTCTCTCTTCTAAGTTAAGCAACTTTCTCTTCGACATTCTGGTGAAACATGAGTCTGTGTTATGAGGAATCTTCATATTATGCACACTAATCCTGTCTGTTAAATAATCCGATTTAGTGTTCCTAATTCATTATGTACTATAGAATAAGCGCACTGAGCGCATTGAGAAAAAGATTAATTTACCAATGAAAATTAATCTTCTTTTCGATTCGACGCACTGGAAATAGATTTATTGTTGAAGTAGATTACGTAATACTGTTTAACTACGGAATAATTAAACTCATTTGTAATATGCCATAAATGAGAAGGCAGACCGCTATGTAACTTCACAGAATATGCCACATAATAATGTCACTTAGTCGTTAGTGAGAGGTAAAATAATCACAATTGTTCAATTTGGTAGGTCGTTAGTCGCGTTTGAGGGGAAGTCGTCCACGAGGGGTCAATTTAATGCAAACAGGGTACCGTCAAAAATTTTCCCGTCGTATGACAGGGGAAGTCGTTAGTAAGAGGGTCGTTAGTGAGGGGCTTCACTGTAGTAAACATTTTTACAAGACAATTTTATTTACAAGTTGTATTTTATCACCACACATTTTTTAATTGGATTTGGAAATTTTGGTTAATTGAATTGTACATTACGACTCTTGGAACTTGGATTCGTTTTTCTACACTGAATTTTTCAAAGTGTTTCTTTCTCCAACTTACCCAGTCGCTACAATGAGGATGTCCAGTCGGTTCCACGTGTCTGCTAAGTAGGTGTTTTTGCCAATAAGTCCAAGTGCTATGATCTTCATAACGATTTCAATGGTGAAGAAAGAAAAAAATGAGATGATCAAATGACTGAAGCACGTGACAACGAGTTGATGTGCACTTTTCATCGACACATGGCTGACACATTCCTAATGTGTTCAAAAGGATGGCCATCATGCTAAGCCTTTCGAACCACGTGGAAGCCACGTTAAGGATTGTACTTATTTCAAGAAAAAGTCACATGGAATATTAAAGAAAGTGTTTGTTTGCTTTTAGAACCAAATTTATTCTTTAAAAAATAACGTCTAATATTAGTTATTTCCATCCTACCCCCATGGACCACGCTTCTTAGTGGATAAAACTGGGTAATAAGACTGATTCATAGTTAACTTAAAATGAATCGGTAAGCCTACCCTTGAAGCAGGGTGTTTTACATATAACAGACTTCTTGATTTAAAGGAAATTGTCATTTAATCAGTAGCTGGTAATAAAAAATGGTGACAAAGAAAAGGTATATTCGGTTCGTTTGTTTTTGAATTTCGCACAAAGCTACTCGAGGGCTATCTGCGCTAGCCGTCCCTAATTTAGCAGTGTAAGACTAGAGGGAAGGCAGCTAGTCATCACCATCCACCGCCAACTCTTGGGCCTCTCTTTTATCAAAGAATAGTGGGATTGACCGTCACTTTATAACGCCCCCACGGCTGAAAGGGCGAACACGTTTGGTGTGACGGGAATACGAACCCGTGACCTTCAGACTACGAGTCGAACGCCTTAACCCACCTGGCCATGCCGGATCTTCGCAAAGCTACACGAAGGCTAACTACGCCAGCAGTTCCTAATTTAGCAGTGTCAGAATAGAGGGAAGACAGCTAGTCATCACTACCCACCGCAAACTCTTGGATAATTCATTTACAGACAAATAGTGGGATTGACCGTAACATTATAATGCCTTCCACGGCTGAAAGGGCGAACATGTTTGGTATGGCGGAGATTCGAACCCGCAACCCTAAGATTGCGAGATGCCATGCCTGCACTCTCTTCTTTCTATTTCAAAGCAAAAAGGCGCTAATAGCCTATACTCTTTCTACCTCAGGTACTGAAGCGCAGTCTTTAGAGTTTAAGCCAACAAAGAAACATTACTAATTTAAACGGCCTGGCAAAGACAAATATGCGACTGACGTGATAATAGAACGAAATATAATTTGAGCTAATTATGATGAAAACAAAACATGAAATTAAAACAAAATTACTAATATGTCTTTCTTCAATTATGTTAATGTTGTAATATGAGGAAATAAAACAGCTGAGAAAAATAGAGAATCATTTTTCTGCAGCAGAGTTAGGTTTAAAACATCGTAATAAACAAACAGTTCAGGTGTGTATATACATAATCAAGTGTACTTAGTGAAGCCTAAACTTAATATTACTTTGCCAGTTTTAAAGAACTTTCTTTGTTGAAACTATAAAACAGAGTATTTCGTTTATTAAAAATAAATACTTGCATGGGTTTAGACTTTATATATCATAAAAACGATCGTATTTCGTATACATAAAAGCACTTTTGTTTTGCAATGAACTGTTAGCTTTTGTTATACGTTGCTGTACATACTGCTCTGATAAGAGCACTGAAACATATACCAAACGTTCTTAGACAGTGTATTATCACATTAGTTAAGATAATTCACTATAGAGGGATAATTTCATAGAGCGCTACCAGAGTGCCTTATAGAGGGAGTAATTAATGTTAGTGTTTTTTAAGACTTTTTAAACGGGTGTGATAATACAGATTTGATCTTGTCGTATTGATTGTAATATCCCTCTCTTCTGATTGGAGCATAAGTAACTATTACCCTTCTTGAGCACTCGTAACTAATTATACTTCTATGATGTCATAGGTCACGTGATAATCTTTTCTATATCTTGCTCTAGGTGGGCATTTCGAAACGTTGGTATAATGTCAGTTACTACACAGCGTTCGAACCTGAGCAAAACTAATGTCAGTTACTACACAACGTTCGAACCTGAGCAAAACTAATGTCAGTTACTACACAGCGTTCAAACCTGAGCAAAACTAATGTCAGTTACTACACAACGTTCGAACCTGAGCAAAACTAATGTCAATTACTACACAGCGTTCGAACCTTGTCAAATATAGTCAGAGTAACAGCCGTATGGGTAAGTTAATCTGTTGTTAGATGCTGTAATATCATGCACTGTATGTAAAACGAAGCAGAGATGTCGCTAGGTGATGGCACAAGGGGCATAAGCCCCAACTCCTCAATTGGAGTATTGAAAATTCAGTATAGAATTCACACCAGAACGCCGAAATTTTTCGCGCCTATCGCCAGAATCGCCTCGAATCTTTCATGTGTGTGTTTTTTTCTTATGGCAAAGCAATATCGGGCTATTTGCTGAGTCCCCCGAGGGGAAACGAACCCCTGATTTTAGCGTTGTAGATCCGAAGACCTCCCGCTGTCCCAGCGGGGAACGAATCTTTTATGTATCTAGCGACGCCCCCAGGGCAAAAACTAATCATGATTGCGATTTCAGATGTCGATTTCCCATATTTCCTAAAACCCACAATATCACACGTGGCATTTTTAGCATCTTGCATACCCTTCAACACTCTAGTGTGCTTGTTATATTCATTGAGTGTTTTTTTGTTTTTCTTGCAAAGCATTTTGGGTGAGTCATTTGACGTGCTCAAATATTGTCTAAATACCTTTGACGAGAGACCGTCATAATTTTGAAAGTAAATGTGAAGCGAACAGCAAAGATATTGTGGTATAAAGTGTTAAAAACAATATAGATCATTACACCTAAGATATTCTAGTGAGAAGGAGACAAATTTAATTAATACTAAGAAATATGTGACATGGTAAATGGCACCTCAGTTGACGCATGCGCTTAATTGTCAAGGCAGAAAATCAGAGATTCAGGCAAAGCTGACGAAGGAAATTAGCCAGCAACATAAACTTTACTGTCACTTTTATAATTCATTAAGACGTGGCATGGTCAAGCGATTATGGCGGTCGACTCGCAATTTGTGGGACTGCGGGTTCTGAACGTCTTCGTCCTTTCAATCGTTGGGTTGTTATAATGTGCTCATCAATCCCACTATTCTTTAGCAAAAGAGTGGCTCAAGAGTTGGCGGTGGACAGTGTCGACTAGCTGCCTTTGCTCTGGACTATCATTACTAAATTATAGACGCTTAGCCCGAACTGCCCTCAAGCAGTTTTGCGCGAAATTAAAAATAAAAACATAAATGCACCAACGACTATAAAATGTGCGAAAACTGTCTGGTAGGATATGGAATCTTCGCAGTGCGACAGTTTTCTTAAAATATGGATATTCAGCTGTTATTTTATCGTGAAATCCAGTGAGCGAGATGACAGGCTACGTGTCCTCACTAACGTTTTTTGTAAAGCACTTTTAAAAAATCGCAATTTCGAAAACGGGAACTATTTGAAAACTAATGTATTTTTCTGAGGATTTCATAGTCCGCCCATAATAACAAAACACTTTATGAAAACCTTTCATATACTATTTATATATATATATATATATACAAACTAATCATGTGATCTGTTCAATGGATCTCCGGTGATTCTGCAATATGCGTGAGGATTTTATAAAACAGGGTTCGAGCCTTGCTGTGGACATATAAAAGATAGTCTATTGCGCAACTTCGTTAAATGACTGCTCAAAAGAAGTAAAATGCTTTTTTTACATAAAGTGTCGGATTAACAGTGGAGACGTTAATATCAGAAGAAAAATTGCGTTAAAAGCTTTATGAAATCATATAATTTGCCTTTAACGATGACTGGTAAGGGTCAAAGTTCATGAAGTAGCACATTAGTGAAAAAAAACCAAAACACGTATCAGCATTTCTAACAAGGAGACCCAGGTTCGAATATCAGTTTCTATCATCATCTACAGAACTCATCTCAATAATTCAATAAACCTAGCTGCAATGAAAAGTATGATATAAAGTACTAATAATTAATAATTAACTGATAATTAAAGCTTAGGTCATTGTGCGGGATATTAAACAGGGCACAAGTCAAAGTATTGTTTATTTCAAACATACCGAGTATACATAATTACTCAGCCGGATCGTAAATACGATTTGACAGTGTACAATCAAGATGGCGTCGTTTTAAACTCCGCTATTAGAAGCAATGAAAGAAATTATATTTGTAGAAGTCAGGATAATCAAAGTGCTAGTTTTACAGATTTCAGATATGAGTGTATCTGTGGAGGATAGAGGCGACTCTGTTACATAACAAAGAATTATATTCCTCATTAGGTAAGTACAAATATTAATAATGTTATAAAGTGTTACAAAACGCAAACAACAATAAAAAAAAAACCCGAGAATCTTGTCTTCCCGGAAACGCTTCCCTTGTATTTGTAGTTTTTAAACAAGTGTTAGAAACACTTGTTTACGCGAACCGTTTATTAAACGTCTTGTTTCAAGCACTTTGAGACATCGCATCTAACAATTTCCCCCAAGAGATGTCTCTCAATTGTCCTCCACTAAGTAACCCTGAGATCAGTAATCAAATGTACGGGTGTTATCCTTGTTACTATGGTAACAAGAGTACGTCTGTGAGTTATAGATAAATTATTTAGCGACATATTGGCTCTACACCTACAATGTGCGTGGATGTTAAAGTTTTTTGGTTTTTTTTCTGTAATAGAGCTGACAAGCACAGACAGCCAATCAAAGTTCTGTCAAGAATGATTGAGAAATATCGCTCTCAGAAGCGAATTATTTTGATAAAAACAAGAAGGAAGAAAAAAACGAAACGTTTTTAATGCTCAGAGTTCAGTATCCTTCAGATGAGTATATAATCTAAGGATTTGTATCACAAGGCGTGACTGCCTCATTTGTTCTTCGTTTCGTGTGATGTACTCTCTACGAGTATCGGAGCTCGAATCTTAGTGTCATAAGCATTCAGACTTACAGCGACGCCGCTGAGAGGTGCGAGGGGGGGGGGGGTGATCGCTAGGAAAAATACTTCTCAGTAATGAGCCCCTCTCCAAGTGGCACAGCAGAATGTCTACGGACTTATACTGCTACAAACAGGGTTTTGATACCCGTGGTGAGAACCTTGTGCTTCATCATAACCAGTCTTGATAATGTTGACTAGTAGGTCTTTCGAAACTGAAATGTGCAACGTGTTGAAATGATGAACTGTTCTAACGTTTCACTATTCTGCACATTAAAAATTCCACACACATACAACACCCATGCTGAAGCTTTATTTATGTAACATATTTATTATTTTTAGGTTTCCCTTATCCTAGGTGAAGAGGAATAAGTTAGTTAAAATAAGTTATAGCACACCTCTGTATTCATAAGTAGTCTTATGATTAAACAATGTTTAACGATAACTTGAAAACAAGATAAATTGAAGTGAAACATCTACAAGTATAATCTTATTAGTGGTATCAAATATTGAAACGACTGATCCGAATTTTAATACGGCGGATGAAATTTAATTTAAAATAATCACAAGTTGAAATATAATTAAAATCCCACATGACGAAAAGCAATACCGGTAATCGAATATTACAAAGAGAGTTAGAGAATAGGTTGTATTGATTTATTAGGTGGATACCTTCGCTATTAACGTCGTGTTTAACCTGTTCAGTGCTGTAGACGAGATAACTCGTCCAAGCCGATCGGTAACACAGTGACACGGACGAGTTAATTCGTTCTCAATAGTACCTACCTTCAACGCTAGATGTCAGCACCATACATGGATTTGACCTACTTACAAATTGTTTCACTTTCGATCCAAAATGGCGTCACGAAAAACGTTACAAAATGAAGAAGCATTAGAGTTGTATTGTAGCAGCTGAAATACTTGGCAGTAAACAGGTTAAGCCTTATGCTTGTTTTTTTCTTATAATTTTTAAAATATGTCATTTATTGTACAATAGATTATTGCATTAGGAACATATTGCTACAACTATATTTACATTTTTCCAGAATTGTTTTTAATTGTGCACTGTTTCCTTCACTTTTGAACGTGCTGAATATTTAATCTACCTAGAAAACATTTTGTTTTTCTCAATAATTTTGAACGATTGATCTAACTTGACTGTGTATATATGTGTGTGTTTCCTTATAACAAATCTACATAGGGCTATCTGCTGAGTCCACCGAGGGAGATCGAACCGCTGATTTTAGCGTTGTAAGTTGGTAGACTTACCGCTGTATAAGCGGGAGACCCCAACTTGAATGTTATACATTTATATCTGATAATGAATCCTAAATAGACACAAATAATAGATCTCTAGAAACTCCTAATAGTTTCGGCGTCGTGATAAACATGTATATTTATATGTTGATGTTGTCTCCCGTTAAAACAGTGGTAACATTTTTGTCCTTGAGAACGAGAATCCTACTTGAAATAAAAATATATAAAAATGTTAACCTGAATATGACCTAGGAAGGTCGAAACGTTGTTCTCTCCTTGTCAATAAAAGTGTTAACACCCATACCAGTGGTAACTTTATGAATTTACAACCTTAAAATTCGGGGTTCGATTCCCCGCGTTGGGCACAGAAGCCACTTCAATATGCCCTAAAACAAACAAGTGTAACATTGTTTAATATATGTATACAAGTGGTATAATTTTCCGTTAAAATCATTTTCTGTTTCAATGTACGACTTCTTGCAAATGCTCGCTAGAGGTCACTGTGTGCATTCAGTCAAAACCCTTCAGAACACAGTGTAATCCGGAGGGGAATTTAGAAATAAAGAGACTGATTAAAAGCATATTTCAAACACCGCTGTGTGGATTATACGACGTCATTTATTTTCCGTTAGGCGCAGCTTCCACTGTTAAGTAAAACTCGCACGCGCACCGAGCACGAGAGAGAGGTCGTTAAACCTAAAGATATGCACTTGACAGTCCTGTTCTTTCCCTCTCACTCTGCAGTTTGAAAAGGATTTGCCAATAATCCATCTTCTTAAATAATTAAAAATCCTAAAAAGCTCAGTGTGAGTGGTACGAAGAGTTGTAAAAGTTCTTAAGACTTTGAGACAATGTTTTGATCTTTTAAAAATCGTTTTGGAGTGTTTTCATGGAGTCGCGTGTTTTACTCAACTGTTTAAGATAAAATTAATTTATAGTTGCTATTAAATTTGCTCAAAGTTTGATTTATTAGAATGTTTAGTGTTGATTGTCTGAAATAATGTGTCTTATTAAATGTATTAACTGTAAAAGAGAAATTAACATGTCATTATACGTGTAAACAATAGGGGGCGCTCGACTCGTAATCTTAGGGTCGTGGGTTCGAATCCCCTTCATACCAAAACATGCTCGCTCTTTCAATCGTGGGGGCGTTATAATGTAATAGACAATCCCACTATTTGTTGGTAAAAGAGTATCCCCAAAGTTGGCGGTGGGTAGTGATGACTAGCTACCTTCTCTCTAGTCTTACAACTGTTAAATTAGGGACGGCTAGCGCAGATAGCCCTCGTGTAGCAAGGAGAGTATTTAAAATAATCCCTTGTGTTTCAGCGGAAATCTAAGATATTATAGTATTAAAAAGCGGACTTCCATACTTGCTGTGGTTGCACCACATATAGCCCAATCTACAGTTTTACACTCAACAACAAACAAACGTTACGTTTTCAAGTAGCTTTTACATTTAAATTTTACACCATTATTTAGTCAAATAAACATACGATTTTTTAATTGCGTTAAAATTGAAGAATGAGGTTTAATACGACGTTAAAAATTACACCTTGGTGTTATTTTAAAAATCTGTGTGACATCTGTACTGAACAAGATTCCGATGTGATAAGGATAGAATTCTTAAATATCTACAATAAGCATTGATTCTGTAAGACAATCAGCAACAAGGCCCGGCATGGCCAAGTGATTAAGGTATTCGACTGGGTGGTGATGACTAGCTGCCTTCCCTCTGGTCTTAAACTGCTAAATTAGGGACAGCTAGTGCAGATAGCCCTCGTGCAGCTTTGCAACCGAGTTTCGAACCCACGACCCTCGGATTACGAGTCGAACGCCTTAACACGCTTAGCCACGCCGGGCCAAGAATGTTTTAAACAAGGATATATATCAACAAATAATTGTTAATAAAGAGTGTTTTAAACACGGAGATATGTCAATAAATAATTGTTAATAAAGAGTGTTTTAAACACGGAGATATGTCAATAAATAATTGTTAATATAGAGAGTTTTAAACAAGGAGATATGTCAATAAATAATTGTTAATAAAGAGTGTTTTAAATAAAGAGATATGTCAATAAATAATTGTTAATAAAGAGAGTTTTAAACAAGGAGATATGTCAATAAATAATATGTTAATAAAGAGTGTTTTAAACACGGAGATATGTCAATAAATAATTGTTAATAAAGAGAGTTTTAAACAAGGAGATATGTCAATAAATAATTGTTAATAAAGAGTGTTTTAAATAAAGAGATATGTCAATAAATAATAGTTAATAAAGAGAGTTTTAAACAAGGAGATATGTCAGTAAATAATTGTTAATAAAGAGTGTTTCAAACACAGAGATATGTCAATAAATAATTGTTAATAAAGATTGTTTTAAACACGGAGATATGTCAATAAATAATTGTTAATAAAGAGGGTTTTAAACAAGGAGATATGTCAATAAATAATTGTTAATAAAGAGTGTTTTAAACAAGGAGATATGTCAATAAATAATTGTTAATAAAGAGAGTTTTGAACAAGAAAACATGTCAATAAATAATTGTTAATAAAGAGTGTTTTAAACAAGGAGATATGTCAATAAATAATTGTTAATAAAGAGAGTTTTGAACAAGGAAACATGTCAATAAATAATTGTTAATAAAGAGGGTTTTAAACAAGGTGATATGTCAATAAATGATTGTTAATAAAGAGAGCTTTAAACAAGGAAATATGTCAGTAAATAATTGTTAATAAAGTGTGTTTTAAACAATGAGATATGCAAATAAATAATTGTTAATAAAGAGTGTTTTAAACACGGAGATATGTCAATAAATAATAGTTAATAAAGAGTGTTTTAAACAAGGAGATATGTCAATAAATAATTGTTAATAAAATAAAAAGTGTTAATAAAGAGGGTTTTAAACAAGGAGATATGTCAATAAATAATTGTTAATAAAGAGTGTTTTAAACAAGGAGATATGTCAATAAATAATTGTTAATAAAGAGTGTTTTAAACACGGAGATATGTCAATAAATAATTGTTAATAAAGAGTGTTTTAAACACGGAGATATGTCAATAAATAATTGTTAATAAAGAGAGTTTTAAACAATGAGATATGCAAATAATAATTGTTAATAAAGAGGGTTTTAAACACGGAGATATGTCAATAAATAATAGTTAATAAAGAGTGTTTTAAACATGGAGATATGTCAACAAATAATTGTTAATAAAATAAAAAGTGTTAATAAAGAGGGTTTTAAACAAGGAGATATGTCAATAAATAATTGTTAATAAAGAGGGTTTTAAACAAGGAGATATGTCAATAAATGATTGTTAATAAAGAGAGCTTTAAACAAGGAAATATGTCAGTAAATAATTGTTAATAAAGTGTGTTTTAAACAATGAGATACGCAAATAATAATTGTTAATAAAGAGGGTTTTAAACACGGAGATATGTCAATAAATAATAGTTAATAAAGAGGGTTTTAAACAAGGAGATATTTCAATAAATAATTGTTAATAAAGTGTGTTTTAAGCAAGGAGATATGTCAATAAATAATTTCTCCCCGCTAGTACAGCAGTAAACCTATGGATTTACAACGCTAAAATCAGGGGTTCGATTCCTCTCAGTGTGCTCAGTAGATAGCTCGATGTCGCTTTACTATTAGAAAAGAAACACATCCAATAAACAGCTGTGTTAGAGTTGTTCACTGTTTCCTTTCAATTAATTTAAGTTTTACCTCACAATAAAATCCTACTTATAAAATTTAATCCAAGATAATTATGAAAATCGTTCTTAATATTCTAATAAAGGTGTTATGCTACAATAGACTTTATATTACGTCAGCATTTTGATTTCAGCTAAGTAGTCTTTACGATGAAATGAGTAAATGTTGTTATAATAGTTTGTTTTTAGGCTTATGCTTTGTTACTTAATACAGTTTTCGCTTGTTGTCGATAGAGTTTATTTTAAGGAGAACACTTACAGCTTGAGATGAATGGACTAAGTAATGACATTATAGTTTATAATGTATTCATTAATATGTCATCTTCAAGGACTTATGTCACCTTGGGACTTCTTTTAATGGTTTCATATTAAGTTCAGGTGAGTCTTTTGTGGTAAAAAGTCACCCAATATGGAGTTTGGATACGTGAGAGTTTTATCAACCTCTTTAATGTAAGATACTTGTGAATATTTCGTAGCTGACAGCATAAAGCTACACTGATAGGTAATCTTTGTTCACAGCCCGGGAGGCGAGAGAAAGGTCTTTATTATTTAGCCAACGGTCGAATCCAGTTCCTACTAAACCAGAATAATTCCCTTTTTATCCTGAAGACTTAAAAATGGAACCTAGATTGATTTACTGTCAACTTTTAAAACCTTAAAAAATGTCATGGACGTAGAACAGAAAAGAATGATACTAGTCTGAAACGACCTTTAAAGAAATCATGAAAAGCGGTTCTATTCCGGTAGTGGGCACAGCACACATAGCCCGTTGTGTAGCCTTGCGCTTAACAACAACCACAGCGGGCCAAATCCGAGCAGTCAATTATTGTTGTTGTTTGTTATTAAGAATAAAGCTACACAATAAACTATCTGTGGTATACAGTGGGCTGTCTGTGCTACACAATGGGCTATCTGTAGTGCACAATGGGCTGTCTGTGCTACACCAAAGTCTGTCTGTGATACACAATGGGCTATCTGCGCTCTGCACATCACGAGCACCGAAACCAGGTTTCTACAGGTATAAGCCCGCAGACTGTTACACTCGGGGTAATGTGCTTATATTGATCATGTGAATCACCTGTGCTGACAGTAAGATAAAAATCTGAATGTTACACTCGGGGTAATGTGCTTATATTGATCATGTGAATCACCTGTGCTGACAGTAAGATAAAAATCTGAATGTTACACTCGGGGTAATGTGCTTATATTGATCATGTGAATCACCTGTGCTGACAGTAAGATAAAAATCTGAATGTTACACTCGGGGTAATGTGCTTATATTGATCATGTGAATCACCTGTGCTGACAGTAAGATAAAAATCTGAATGTAACGGTGTCTAGTTGCATGCTAAGCACTGCCCTTGTGCATTTAACTCTTAAGATGTTACACAAGAACATAATACGACAGACTCTTAACGGCCTTTTGATTGGTCACCACATACTCTATTTATTTTACATATTTTATGTTCTATCTATGTTAAATGGAGAGACGTTCCAACAACAAGATGGGAATTAACTTTGTTGTTTTCTTGGCGTTTTGAATTAAGCACAAAGCTACACAATAGGCTATCTCTGCTCTGCCCACTACGGGTATCGAAACCCCAATTTTAGCGTTGTATGTCCGCAGACATACCGCTGAGCCACTGGGGGGCAACTTTGTTGTATCTTAAACTGATTGTTTTGTCTCGAATTTTGCATACAGCAGCTACTCGAGGGCGCTACGAGCTAGCCGCCCCTGACTTTGCACTAACGAAAAAGGCAGCCAGTCAACACCACTTACTCCAAGCTCTTGGATTACTTTTTTGAACCAAGGAACAACCGGATGACAGGGCAAGCATATTCGTGACCTAGATTCGAACTCCCTAACCACCAGACCAGGTCGTTTTTAACCTGAAGAATGGAACAATCATACTTTCCAATAATATAAAGGTGTTGTCTAAACTACATTTTGTATTGGCTTTGAAAACGATTAACAACTTTGGAACGTTGCCCTGTTTTAAACAGTTATTGATTAAATTGTTTTGTTTTTTTAATTTCGCACAAAGCTACTCGAGGGCTATCTGCGCTAGCCGTCCCTAATTTAGCAGTGTATAAGACTAGAGGGAAGGCAGCTAGTCATCACCACCCACCGCCAACTCTTGGGCTACTCTTTTGCCAACGAATAGTGGGATTGATCGTCACTTTATAACGCCCTCACGGCTGAGAGGGCGAGCATGTTTGGTGCTACCGGGATTCTAACCCGCGACCCTCGAATACGAGTGTAACGCCTTAACACTGATTAACTTGTATTGAAATTTTCAACGCTCTGGTTCCTTTGTGACATTATCTGAACAAACAAATCGCTATTATAATTTATTGTAGTTACCAACTAGTTAGATAGAAATATAAGATAAAAATAAATTCTTATAAGTTTCGACAAAAATATAAAAACAAAATACAATTACATTTTCCATTCGAACAACAACAAAAAAGGAAATCTAATTTCTACTAATGGTGGTACGTGAAGGTGATAGTATAATAATTTAATGCAGTTTTAGGGTTGTTGGTTGTTTTTTTTCCACGTTACAAATATCATTCCTTTGCACGATAACAAATTGCTAACAGTATTTGCTAATTTGTTTCTTTCTAAAAATCGTATTTTCAACAACTTAAGCTCAAGAACCCTGTATAATAATTTTATATCAAATTATACCCCGAACCGAACTATTTTTTTTTACGCATGCGCTATACGCACAAGGACACCTGTCTTTTATTGATCGACAGAATGCGCGTGTACTTTTTGTTCCCATATTTATCTGCTATTTTTTTAATTAAAATACGAGAAGTAAAATTTCAGGTTAAATCGATGTCAGTTTCATATACTGCTCGTTCTATTTGTCTATTGGTTGGATACCTCCCTCACTCACCCGCCCCCCCAAAATTAATCTTTATATCTTGCAGCCAAATATCGTTGATTGATTGTTTATAATTAAACATAAAGCTATACAATGGGCTGTCTATGCTCTGCCCACCACGGGTATCGAAACCCGGTTTCTAGCCGTGTGAGTCCGTAGACATCCATCCTGCTGTGCCACTCGGGAAGGGGGAACAAAATATCATGTAGCTTTTAAAAGTTACAACTTAAACACCGAAATGTGGCAAATCACTAAAAAACAGTAATTTCAAATTTGGTCTGTTTTGAATTTTGTGCAAAGCAACACGAGGGCTATCTAGCAGTCCCTAATTTAGCAGTGTATGGCTAGACGGAAGGCAGCTAGTTATCACCACCCACCGCCAACACTAACGAATAGTAGGATTGACCGTCACATTATAACGAGTCGAGTGCGTTAACCACCTGGCATTGTCGAGCCTTGTAGCTTTGAAGAATCAGTACTCTAAATAATTTATCTTCTTAACAATACAGTAATAAAAATGCAGTGATGTGATATAAATATTAGCACATAATGTTTACACGTGCAGCAACATACACTATTAATCGACCTTTTAAAATAGTCCATTTTTTAAAGTAATGTGCTGTTTAACAGAATGATTAATAACATACGTACACGTTCCGAAACTTACCTTTGGTAGGAACAATTTCCTGTTTAAGTCATATCAACCAAATATATATATATGTGTGTGTATTGTTATTTTGTCTCACCGTGTTCGAATGAGCTTTGTAAGTTTGAAACAGAAGATATTTAAGTATATGTTCTTGAAAGTTTTTTGCTATCTGATAACGAAGTAAAGTGTGCAAGCGTTATTTAGGGAATACGGCTTTCAGAGCAAATACCTCTAAACACAATTGATTACATACTATTAAGTGTGCTAAACGCATAAATCAATTTCACGTTAGTTTGGCTCGTGTGGAAGTTTGTTAGAAACGTAAGAAAAACAAAAAACATCGTTCTTTGACTGGAAACTTAACGTTCTCTGCTCAGCTGCTTGGAGGGTGGGGTTGAAGGGTTTGGGGGCTTATCCAGCATTCTAGAAAGCTCTTCAAACAACTAGTCTTTCTTCTCATAAATTGCTTTTTGGGGTTAAGATTAGAAAGAAAAGCCCCATTAGCACAGCGTTATGTCTGCGGTCTGAAACATCTAGAAATCGGGTTTCGATATCCCTGGTGAGCAGAGCACAAATAATCCATTGTGTAGTTTTGTGCTTGATACTAAATAAAGTATTGTATGCCTGTTTTTCATTGTGTTTCGTATCATACTACACAGACACACACTATAAGAGTGACAGTCAGATATTAATAAATTCGTTCAGAGAACAGATGGCAGATGGACCTGTTGACTCGATGTCTTTTCTTTGTTCTATCATTTCAAAAGTAAGAATGTCTTTGCGCAAATATATCTCTGCGAAGCTTTATGAGTAGAGTTACCATTAAATTTTATTAAGTTAATAACCGTCATGAAGAGTGATGTGTAACTTGTTAACGAAAGGAAGAAAACACTAAAATATTATTTGTTTAACTACCGGAGACGACATCAGTGTGAAGAACGAAAACTGATTGTGGAGTTGTATTACTTTTCTACATTTGATTTGAGGTGTTAAACGAAATTTATGTTTCTAACGTTTCGTGAATAATTAGGGATCTTTAAGAACCTTCTCCATCCACATTGTGCCCGGCATGACCAGGTGGCTATGGCGCTTGACTCGTAATCTGAGGGTCGTGGGTACGAATCTCCTTCGCACCAAACATGTTCGCTTTTTCAGCTGTGGGTGAGTTATGGTCAATCCCACTATTCGTTGGTAAAGGAGTAGCCCAAGAGTTGTCGGTGAGTGGTGATGACTAGCTGCCTTCCTTCTAGTCTTACACTGCCAAATTAGGGGCGGCTAGCGCAGATAGCCTTCGTGTAGCTTTGCGTGAGATTAAAAACAAACAAGTTTGATGCAAATAGAAAGAACAAAGGGCTTCGAAAGAAAGACTAACATAGCTATTACTAATTTAATCAGGTTTATTAGTCGACAGTTAATAAGATAACACACACAAAGATAATCAAAATACCTTTAATTTCGATTTTCGAAATACCTTCTCTGTACTTGTAACAAAATGTTAACCAACATCGTTATGAACGTAGACAAAGGATGTGTTTGTCACTACAGATTTTAACTGAAAGGGTACAAAAGGCTTGTGCGTGACTCAAGTTGTCAATCAAAGTGTTCTTTCTCACAAAACGGAGTGTGGACACAAACACTACGCAAAGAAAAAACACTGCCCAAAGAGCCAATAAGTTGTTCCTAATATTTTATTCGTAACAACGAAAGGTATCAGTTCTCTGATAGAAATCCACGAGTGGTGATATGAACGTTAGAAAAAGGAAATATGTGAGCTATACTTAAAGTCGAGTAGCTACAGTTATAAAGATATTTCTGACGTAGTCTCAATATGGTTATTGCTGTATTGTCTTTTCTTATTTCAAATGTCTTTGGCCCGAGATGTAACCTGAGGGTCGCGGGGTCGAATCCCTGTCGCACTAAACATGTTCGCCCTTTCAGCCAGGAAGGTGGCATAATATGAAAGTCAATCCCACTATTCTTTGGTAAAAGAGTAGCCCAAGTGTTGGTGGTGGGTGGTGATGACTAGCTGCCTTCCCTCTAGTCTTACACTGCTAAATTAGGGACGGCTAGCGCAGATAGCCCTTAAATAGCTTTGTGCGAAATTGAAAACAAATAAACAATCAACTATCTTAATAACTATTCAAAACGATCATTCTTAGGACAGTTGTCATAACAAATAAATCAGGAAAAGTATTTAACTCCAGAGAAAGACAAAAGGTCTCGATAACCGAAAGTTTTTGTTTTGTAAAATGATTCTTATAGCTATACCTAAATAAACTGTATTTATTATTAAAACTCATCTCAAAGTTCACTACGTCATACACACGTGTAGAAGAAACAATTCAGTTTGCTATCAAAAGGCATTGTTTAGAGGACAACATCGATAATGTCTTGTACGAACAAAACATTTAAATGTTTGTTCATATTTTTGTAAGAATACGATCGTTTACGTAAGTTTCCTAAAGATGTTTTAAAAGTGTGACGTGATTCTTTGTATTTAAGCACAGGTTAAACTACAGCGGTGTTAATGTTAAAGGGAATTCCATATGCCTAGTTTATGACTTAGTAGGCTTAACTCTGTTTTTTTGGTAACCCTTGATTTTAATGTCTTCATGAAAGACTTGTTGTTTATGGATTTTTCTTAATCATGGTGGCCATGAATTTCCTGTACGCCAGGTTGGTTGTGTTAAAATAGGTTACTAATAAATTTTTAATATGAGGGGAGCTTTATAATCCTAGCTCTATGATTATTTATATACATACTGATGCTATCCGTCTGTTGTCACTACAAGCTCTATGATTATTTATGTAGATACTGATGCTGTCCATCTGTTGTCACTACAAGCTCTATAATTATTTATATAAATACTGAGGCTATCCATCTGTTGTCACTACAAGCTCTATGATTATTTATATAGATACTGATTCTATCCATCTCTTGTCACTACAAGCTCTATGATTATTTATATAGATACTGATGCTATCCGTCTGTTGTCACAACAAGCTCTATGATTATTTATATAGATACTGATGCTATCCATCTGTTGTCACTACAAGCTCTATGATTATTTATGTAGATACTGAGGCTATCCATCTGTTGTCACTATAAGCTCTATGATTATTTATATAGATACTGAGGCTATCCATCTGTTGTCACAACAAGCTCTATGATTATTTATATAGATACTGAGGCTATCCATCTGTTGTCACTACAAGCTCTATGATTATTTATATAGATACTGAGGCTATACATCTGTTGTCACTACAAGCTCTATAATTGTTTATATAGATACTGGGGTTATCCATCTGTTGTCACTACAAGCTCTGTAATTATTTATATAGATACTGAGGCTATCCATCTGTTGTCACTACAAGCTCTATGATTATTTATATAGATACTGAGGCTATCCATCTGTTGTCACTACAAGCTCTATGATTATTTATATAGATACTGAGGCTATCCATCTGTTGTCACTACAAGCTCTATGATTATTTATATAGATACTGAGGCTATACATCTGTTGTCACTACAAGCTCTATAATTGTTTATATAGATACTGGGGCTATCCATCTGTTGTCACTACAAGCTCTATGATTATTTATATAGATGCTGATGCTATCCATCTGTTGTCACTACAAGCTCTATGATTATTTATATAGATACTGATGCTATCCATCTGTTGTCACTTCACTGATGCAACTAAATGTTCTATTTTGTATCACTAAAGAGTGAATATCTAGGATGAAATGGTGTTTCTACTTCAAGTACAGAACCAGGTCCGAAATATGGCCATATTCTCATGATTTCTGAGGAGCTGTTGCTACGTAAGTCTGCGTAGTGGAGGGTATAATAAATTACAAGTTATTGTTCCTTTCTCTTCTGTTGAGATGTCTGGAGTACATAAATATCACTGCAAGTTAACCACACAAAAGTTTTTCCAACATTATTGTTACACAGTTACAAGCCACGTCAACTTTCAAATCAAAACGTTCGGTGTTGGATGTCTCAAGAATTTCTAGTCGTATTCCAGCTGGAGATATGCACGACGAAGTACTTCGCTGTAAGTATTATACGCTGAAAGGTTTAAAAAGAACAAATAAGCTCTGAAGACATCGTAATGACCTTTGAGTGATCAAAGACCAATTAAATAGTGTCATAGGTTTTGTTTTAGACTTGTTTATTGAATTTCATAATAAAGTTACCATACTGCTTACGTAATAAGTTAAAGGAAAGTCAGTCTCAAACACCATCCGCCTACCACTCTTGAGCTACTCTTCTGAGATCGTACAGGTCTTAAGATGCTACTACCTTGATTCCACACACTAACCTGATAGTATGCAAACTTAATAATAATGACATGGACTATAACTTATTTAACATACGCGCCGCTGGTTTGGTTTGAATTTCGAACAAAGTTAAACGAAGGTCATCTGCGCTAGCCGTCCCTAATTTAATGGTGAAGGACTAGTGAAAAGACAGCTAATTAATATTACACTTCTGCAACTCTTGGACTACACTTTCACAAACGAAAATTGGGATTAACCGGTATATTATAATTCACACAAGCTAAAAAGAAGAACATTTTCAGTGGAATCGAGATTTGAACCCGCGACCCAGAAATTGTGAGTCAATCGCCTTAATCGTGACTATGTCAGTCCTACCAGACTAAGAAAATTAACTAACATATTACAATAAGTAAATAATGTAATAATGAATTCATCAATTATTTGACAACTAGAATAACTAATTAACTAGTCCAATAATACATCTCAAACAGAGGGGAACAAGTCCCCTTTACCCATCGCACGGGTTGAAATAATAATAGATATATATATTTTTTTTGTTTTAGAATTTCGCGCAAGGCTACTCGAGGGCTGTCTGAGCTAGCCGTCCCTAATTTAAGAGTGTAAGACTAGAGGGAAGGCAGCTAGTCATCACCATCCACCGCCAACTCTTGGGCTACTCTCTTACCAACGAATATTGGGATTGATCGTCACATTATAACGCCCCAACGGCTGAAAAGGCGAGCTTGTTTGGTGCGATAGGAATGCGAACCCGCGACCTTCAGATTTCGAGAGTCGCACGCCTTAACCCACCTGGCCATGCCGGGCCAAGTATCTTGGTGCTGTTTTGAAATAAGCACAAAGCTACTCAATAGGCTATCTGTGCTCTGCCCATCACGGGTATCGAAACCCGGTTTTTAGCATTGTAAGTCCGCAGACATACCGCTTAGCTACTGGGGGAATAATAGATATAGTTGTCCGTTGTGTATCTTTATCATATGATTTTTTAAAATGTGGACTATGCTACGAATTATATGTCACTATAACACTAATAAGAAAATTTATCTGTGAAAGTAAAAACAAAAAAGAAAGAACACAAAGATTTTAAGCGACTTTCCTTTTATTTTGTATAATACACTCATCGGGTTTCTATTTATATATCTTGTAGTGAAGTAAAACCAATCAGGGCACACAGTTCATACTATAAAGTTATTTTCCAAAACTTCAAAATATTTTCATTCTTTTCAGAGAATCTATGCAACCATCAAATAGAATCGGCATGGCCATGTTTGGTGCAATGGGGATTCAAACCCGTGACCCTTGGATTACGAGTCCAGTGCCTTAATCACCTGGCCATGCCGGGCCCACAAACAGACGAGCATTTCAACCACAAACAGACGAGCATTTCAATTAATTATTATTCATTATACTTGTCATACGTTCTTCTTGTTCTTGACAAATCATAAAGGATTGAATAAAAAATCCAGTGTTTAAAAGTATAATAGGCTTAGCACTAATGTCTTATGACAAACATAATTTTGTTAAAAATGTGCGACCCCCTATGGAACAGCGGTAAGTGTAAGGATTTACATTGTTAAGATCAAGGGTTCGATTATCCTCCATAGATACAGCAATAACCCGATGTGCCTATGCTCTAAGGAAACACACAGACTTTAAAAATCTATATTTATATTTTATATTTCTCTGTTGGTAGTTTATTAAGTACTGCTAAAGTGGTAAGGTCATCATATTTAATTGCTTTGAAATGACTGAGTTTGTTATTCGTGTATTATATTCCGTAATTTGTAATTGATTAAGTGTATAGCGAACACAACTAGTCGGGAAAAGCTCATATACCGCCATCTGTTAGGCTAATCTTGTCTGATCGAATTGTGGATTTTTACGATTAGTCTTATAACGCATGTCCCAAAAAAGTGCGAAGTGAATTTTTGCGACAACGGGTCGTGAACCATTAATCACAACTAAGGCACGTTAACAGCTGAGCCACTTCTGATACATATTGTTTCAAAATGAATTGTGGTAAAAGAGTGGAAATGGACAATAAGGGCAGAAATCAAGGTATCTCTGTGGCTGGTAAACAACTCTGTTTATTTAGTCACCTGGACCGAGCGTGGCCCATAAGTTAACATTCCAGACTGTGGATCCGGGGTTCCATAGCTGCTCTTTGGTGTTGCGCCTCCCTCCCAATTATAAGAGTGACGTCAAATCCAATTGTACAATTATAGTAACTGACGTAGGTAGTTCTGAGCAGCTGCTTTCCCAATAGTTTGTCAGTTTAAAATTAGGAACAGCTAACGTATATAACCTTGGAGCGATGTTCCACAAACAACAGCAATACAATAAGTAGTGAATATATCTTTACAACGACAGTGAACAACCAGAGTTATTTAGATTGAACTAAGTTTCGATAATAAATTTTAAACGTATTTACCTTAGTTTTTGAATGATGCTATACTTACTTGTTTTGCACATTAACTCGGTTTGTAATGTTCTTTAAAACAGTAAACAACACATATGATATAACGAAATCTTTGTTCAGCTATAAACCACAACTTTTGGTATATTTTGTGATACAGTAACGGTGCTATCTCCCTAGAGAGTACCTTAAGTGACTCATGGGATAAAATCCCAGGTTGAATCCCTTAAGGTTTATGCATAGAGAGGGAAACGAATCAGAAGCACCTACCACCTATCGGTAGGCTTCTATCAATAAAAAAAAAGAGTTACTGTTACACTTATAACACAACTGTAGCTGACGATGAGGGACAACATCAGATTAGATTTATCACATTCACAAACATGAATCGTGCAGATGTTTAACAAGAACAATACGATTTAACATATCGTAATGTGAAAGTATCTATAATCGCCCCTTCCCGGTAGGTTCAGCAGATAGCCCAATATGGCTTTGCTATGAGGAAACACGCAAACACACATCTATAATAGACGAATTTTCTGACTCTGAAAACGCACAGACTGTACACGAAACGGTGTGTGAAATAAACAGATGAGAGGCGCGTGATCTTAATTAATTTGCATCAGCTTTCCACAACTGACTGTTACAAAATTCTCAGCAGTTGTACAAAATGGTCACAGGTGGCTATGAAATAGAAGTACAGGTGATTTTGAAGAGTTGATCAGAGCTTCGGAAATCGATTAACAATATTCGTAATCATCATTACTTTTAGGGATAACTGTTGAATTCTTACAACATGTAAAATGCTTTTTTGAATCTTTAACTTATTGTAAAAGTAATCGATAAAACAGTCCTCAAGAAAAGGAGGTACATTCACAGGTTTACAACATTAAAATCCGAGGTTAGGGCTCTCTTGGTGGACCAAGAGAAAAAAACAAACAAACTGAGATGTAATAGAATAAAATAGTGTTTTCACGCAACTTGCAAAAGGAAAATGCGATAGATTAGGCTTAGCAATGTGGTGGTCGTCTGCGTGAAGATTTCTAGAATAACGAAATATACATGAAAGTATAATTCGTTGAAGATATTTTTGAACTTTATTAAACAGCGAAATTACTCTAACTGTATTAATTAACAATAAACACAGAAATTTACAATCCACAGAACAATACAGATGGCGAATGGATAGTGAAAATTTAAAAGGCTTGAACATAGAGTACATATATAATGACCATTAGCACTTACAATCGAGTATATGAAATGTGAATACATTCGTCTTACGTTATCTCTGTTGTTATATCATGCTCGTTCTATGAAGGGAAACATGTTTGCGGATAGAAAACAAGGCAAGTGCAGGCCCAACTGAATTTTCTAATATCTGCAGCCTAATGCACTTTTAAGCCCCATAGTGGTTCAGAGGTAAATCTGTAAAATTACGACACTAAAAATCGCGTTTCGATACTCGTGGTAGGCAGGGTGTAGTAAGCCTTTTGTGCAGCTTTGTGCTTAAGAAAAACACCAAAGCATTGCACTTTTCACCTACAAACTTAATTTTTAATTTTTCGAGCTTAGAAAAAGAAATACTTGAAAATAAATTAGTGAAACAAAAACAGCTTTTTAATTAATTACATACCTGATCTATACAGCCACAACTTTTATGAATTATTAAATATATGTTATCTCAAGCGTGATTTTCATATAAGAGTGAATTTTGCATGACCATTAAGTAAATTAGAGGATTGGGCGTGCTAGTGGTTAACATTCCAGATTTTGAATTCGAGGGTTCATTTGCGTCCCGTCAATTCAAAACCGATCTTTGCATTTCGGGGTATCGGGTGCGTTATGGGAGTGAAGGTCAACTCCCCTTTTGTTAACTAGCTGTTTTACCCGTAGTCTAGACCTGGTGTGGGGGAGTTATAATGTCACAATCAAACCCACTTTTAGGTGGTGAAAGAGTACCCTAAGAGTTGGTGGTGCGTGGTGTTGACAAGCTGCATTCCCTCTAACTTTCACTGCTAAATTAAGGACGACTAGCACAGATAGCACTCGTGCAGCCATCTTGTGCTTCTCGTCTGGACAGCCACTGAGATAAGACATCAGCAGATTCAGGGGTGCGGTGTACGATCTTGTTTTGAGTGATAACGGGACGCGAATATGGATCCTCAGCTCCATAGTGCTGCACGCTAACTATGTTAGCCTTATACGCTGACATTCTTTATACTGCGTTTCCCAGATAACTTTGTTTCGGATTAACTTAATAACTTAACGGGTGTTTCCGTTTTTAATTTTTCCAAATAAATAAAAACCTCTTACAGATCTCTTGTCTAGGTTGCGCTTTGTGAGTAAATTTAAAAGTTTGAATCCAAATACCTAAAGCATAAGTTTAACCTTCCTAACTTCTAACTAAAAAATGTCACCTCTCGCTGATTGGCCCATAAAGTCACATGGATTGTGAGTTCAAGGCACTAAATAAATTTCTCGGACGACAGGGAAACAACATTGAAAGTCTAAGAGGGCCAATCAGTATGGAATACGTTAGTGGTCACGTAATCCAACCAACGAATCAGCGTGACGTTCCATCGTTTCGTTAAACATTAGTAGGGTTAACTATTACGTCAGGAGAAAGACGCCAAAGTGTTGTTATATTTAAAATCAAGTGCAACTATGTATATATCATCGAAACTCTAATAACAAAATAAAACTAATAGGATTTTCTGGAACTAAAAACCCATATTATAAGTAGTAAAACTAATGCTATGTTTTTTTAAATATTGATATGTGACTTACAGGAATTTGAATTAAATCATATTTTTCCTTCCACTTACGTTCCACACAAATGCAAACTTCAACGATCAACCTTTTACATGTTTTGACTTGTAGCCGTCTCTTAGTTTCTATAGCAACCAGATGTTTATTGAACAAGCAATGTAGCGAAGGATCTTGAACAGAGAACTGTCTCTACTTTAATTAGTAATATTTTGTTTACCTCTTCCAATTAATCGAAGCTTTTTTCTCGTAAGCTGTGAGATTTACAGGAGGAAAATAGAAAGAAATACTTGTAGTGTTTGTTAGTTGCATAGGTATTGACATCGTGACAGCCAAGAAATATGCAACATTAAGAACACATTAAAGGTTGGATATAAAATGTTATTATATCTATATTTATATTTCGTAGATGTTTACTATAACTAAAAAAACGCACTTGCGCAAGAGCCTTTACACATAGTATCAAAACGTGTTCGAATTTAGCCTCTTCTAACGCCAGGTATAAGCTTTTTACTATAATAGCTCAAGACAACATGTTGTTCTGTAGATGTCGCTATAATTTCAAATACCAAAACAGCAGTTTATAAAGTTGTCTTACTTCCTTTTTTTCTTTCTTTGTCGTAAAGCACAAAACGGCCCGGCATGGCCAGGTAGTTAGGGCGCTTGACTCGTAATCGGAGGGTCGCGGGTTCGAATCCCGGTCGCAACAAAAATGCTTGCCCTTTCAGCCTTGGGGACGTTATAATGTGACGGTCAATCCCACTATTCGTTGGTAAAAGAGTAACCCAAGAGTTAGCGGTGGGTGCTGATGATTAGCTGCCTTCCCTCTGGTCTTACACTGCTAAATTAGGGACGGCTAGCGCAGATAACCCTCCAGTAGTTTGGCGCGAAATTCAACAAACAAACCACGTTAATTAAATGACAAATTTATTTTCATTAGCGGTTAACTCTTTTCCTTGTTAGGCGGGCTCTTTTCGAGAATTCGTTAAAAAGGTAAATGCAGAATTTGTTTCGCATAAAGAAAACAAAAGTTCTTCATTTCTTCGATTATAAGTTCTACAACTTTGATTTACACTTTATTACTTCAGACTTTATATGACTTACTAATAGACCCATTGATATGGCTCAAGTTCTTTCCCCAACTTTCAATGAGGTTCTTGTAACTAAGCAACTGGCCCGACATGGCCAGGTGGGTAAAACACTCGTATCGTAATCTGAGGGTTGCGGGTTCGCATCCCCATCGCACCAAACATGCTCGTCCTTTCAACCGTGGGGGCGTTATTATGTGACGGTCAATCCGACTATTCGTTGGTAAAAGAGTAGCCCAAGAGTTGGCGATGGGTGGTGATGGATAGCTGTTTTTCTTCTAGTCTTACACTGCTAATTTAGGGACGGCTAGCGCAGGTAACCCTCGTTTTGCTTTGTGCGAAATTCAAAAACAAATAGATAAACAACTGAGCAACGTCTATTACGCAAAATCAAATGTTCCTCTTGCAAAGTCTATACTGAGAATAGCAAAGCCTACAACAGAAGATTGCAAAAGAAGTACATTTATTGTCATTCTAAAGCCTTCTGAATAAGACTTGAATTAGAATGAAACAAAAGTAAACTTGTGCTTAGGTGAGAATAAAGATTTGAAAACTTCATGGTGTTCTGAGTTCGTTTATTCTAATTTCCTTGAACAACAAAAATTACCACACCGAAAGACAATGGCTAAGGAAATGATTATAAAATTTAAGTGCCTACTATTAAGGCCCTGGCATGGCCAGGTGGTTGGGGTGTCGTAGGTTCGAATCCCAGTCACACCAAATATGCTCACCCTTTCAGCTGCAGGGGACGTTATAATGCGACAGTCAGTCCTACTATTTGTTGGTAAAAGGAGAAGCCCAAGAATTGGTAAAATGTGATAATGAAAAGCTGCCTTCCATCTAGTCCTAACACTGCTATGTTAAGGACAGCTATCGCAGATAACCCTCGTATAGCTATGATGACAAGCTGCCTTCCATCTAGTCTTAACATTGCTATGTTAGGGACAGCTATCGCAGATAACCTTCGTGTAGCTTTGCAAGATATTGAAAAACAAACAAACGATCAATCAAACGTACTATTAATGAAATTTGATTGCTTAAAAAACTTCTTTGACGTCTGCATGATATAAAAATATGAAACATTATATCGCAGCTGGTTTAGAAATCAAGACGAATTTAAATAAATTAGGTATTTACACACTAAACGTGTGACATTCACATTGATTTCTCATTGTAGGGAAACCTGGTGTTGAACAACGATTTTCTTCGTATAATTAGTCTTAAAATAATCGTATTTCGACCAGCTATTTAAGTTCGATGCACTTTTATCAACAGTCTTTAATGGCAGACGAAACGAGAGTTGCTTTTGAGAATAAACAAGAGGTGGCGTATATGTATATGTTGATACTAATATTTTGATCATGTTTAAAGTAACTATGACAGCTAAACACAACACTAACTTTTTGGTTTTTTTTTCAAGTTGCAAAGATTATAATACAACCGTATCTTCAAATGCGATTTCAAGCCCGTGATGTCAAACCTACTCTTCAGTAAACCTAAAGCAGAAGACTTTATCTAGAGCATTTAAACTCACGAAACTTATATTGGATTTGAAGTCCGTTGTGTTAGGCCTGATATACAGTAAACCTACAGCAGAATTCACGATCCGGAACGTTTAGAAAAATGAAATTTCGTCTTGAGGGTAATTCATAAAAACAACTACAAAAAATAAAGTGATGACTTAATACTAAAGATCTGTTGTAATTCAACCTGGCAAAAATATAAAACGTAACGTTTAACACTCTTTCAAAAGCGTTAAATGTTAAATAGAGTTATAACACAGTATCAAATTAAGTTTGTTTGTTTAGAATTAAGCACAAAGCTACACAATGAGCTATCTGTGCTCTGCCCACCACGGGCATCGAAACCCGGTTTTTAGTGTGTAAGTCCGCAGACATACCACTGGGGGGCACCAAAATAAGACATATTAAATAAACAATAAAAAACTTTAATCTATACTTCTGTTTATCAAAACGATTAGATCTATCAATGTTTCTGCGGTTTCAACGTTCATATTGTTAAAGTTTTTGCCAGTCTGTATAAATATCGTTTCCTACAGATATGTGTCTCTTATTCTTCAGCCAACTGCTGAATTCTAGTACTGAGATAAAGAACACTAAGTTTAGTGAAATACAGACAAACAAAGAATCAGTTTTGAAATGATATTTTTTATCAGCCTCTGGTTTAAGATTCGTATTTGAAAAACTAAGAGAAATATGAAAAACATCATACGTAATTTAAATCGACATTTATCAAGACAATTGGACCTATGGATTTCCAATACGTTACTGGCTTTCGGTATTCAAATCGTGGGTTGTAGGTATACATCATCGTGGGTTGTACATCAGTTCAGACCTTCTCATCAAGGGAAGCTAAGATGTATGTTGATTGAGTAGGAAACAGACTGACCACAACAACTGTGGTAATCAAGCGGTACAGAAGATATCAAAATAAACACATCAATATAGTTAACAAAAGGACTCCTTGTTTGTGGTCCACAAGTCTCTCACAGTAGTTAACAGAAGGGCTTGTTGTTTGTGGTTCATAAATTCCTCACAGGAGTTAAGTGAAGGACTCCTTGTTTGTGGTCTATATGTTCCTCACCAAAGTTAACAGAAAGAGTCCTTGTTTGTGGTCCATAAGTTCCTCACAGTAGTTAACAGAAGGATTCCTTGTTTGTGGTCCTTAAGTTTCTCACAGTAGTTAACAGAAGGACTCCTTGTTTCTAGTCCACATGTTCTTCACAGTAGTTAAAAGAAGGACTCCATGTTAGTGGTCCTTAAGTTCCTCACAGCAGTTAACAGAAGGACTCCTTGTTTGTGGTCCACAAGTTCGTCACAGTGGTTAACAGAAGGACTCTTTGTTTCTTGTCCACAAGTTCGTCACAGTGGTTAACAGAAGGGTTCCTTGTTTCTAGTCCACAAGTTCGTCACAGTGGTTAACAGAAGGACTCTTTGTTTCTTGTCCACAAGTTCGTCACAGTGGTTAACAGAAGAACTCCTTGTTTGTGGTCCATAAGTTTCTCACAGTGGTTAACAGAAGGACTCCTTGTTTGTGGTCCATAAGTTTCTCACAGTGGTTAACAGAAGGGTTCCTTGTTTCTAGTTCACAAGTTCGTCACAGTGGTTAACAGAAGGGTTCCTTGTTTCTAGTCCACAAGTTCGTCACAGTGGACGTTCGTCAAAAAAGGACTCCTTGTTAGTGGTCCATAAGTTCGTCACAGTGGTTAACAGAAGGACTCCTTGTTTCTGGTTCATAAGTTTCTCACAGTGGTTAACAGAAGGGTTCCTTGTTTCTAGTCCACAAGTTCGTCACAGTGGACGTTCGTCAAAGAAGGACTCCTTGTTAGTGGTCCATAAGTTCGTCACAGTGGTTAACAGAAGGACTCCTTGTTTCTGGTTCATAAGTTCGTCACAGTGGACGTTCGTCAAAGAAGGACTCCTTGTTAGTGGTCCATAAGTTCGTCACAGTGGTTAACAGAAGGACTCCTTGTTTCTAGTCCACAAGTTCGTCACAGTGGTTAACAGAAGGGTTCCTTGTTTCTTGTCCACAAGTTCGTCACAGTGGACGTTCGTCAAAGAAGGACTCCTTGTTAGTGGTCCATAAGTTCGTCACAGTGGTTAACAGAAGGACTCCTTGTTTCTGGTTCATAAGTTTCTCACAGTGGTTAACAGAAGGGTTCCTTGTTTCTAGTCCACAAGTTCGTCACAGTGGACGTTCGTCAAAGGACTCCTTGTTAGTGGTCCATAAGTTCGTCACAGTGGTTAACAGAAGGACTCCTTGTTTCTGGTTCATAAGTTCGTCACAGTGGACGTTCGTCAAAGAAGGACTCCTTGTTAGTGGTCCATAAGTTCGTCACAGTGGTTAACAGAAGGACTCCTTGTTTCTGGTTCATAAGTTTCTCACAGTGGTTAACAGAAGGGTTCCTTGTTTCTAGTCCACAAGTTCGTCACAGTGGACGTTCGTCAAAGAAGGACTCCTTGTTAATGGTCCATAAGTTCGTCACAGTGGACGTTCGTCAAAGAAGGACTCCTTGTTAGTGGTCCATAAGTTCGTCACAGTGGTTAACAGAAGGACTCCTTGTTTCTGGTTCATAGGTTTCTCACAGTGGTTAACAGAAGGGCTCTTTGTTTCTGGTTCATAAGTTTCTCACAGTGGTTAACAGAAGGGTTCCTTGTTTCTAGTCCACAAGTTCGTCACAGTGGTCGTTCGTCAAAGAAGGACTCCTTGTTAGTGGTCCATAAGTTCCTCACAGCAGTTAACAGAAGGGCTCTTTGTTTCTTGTCCACAAGTTCGTCACAGTGGTTAACAGAAGGGTTCATTGTTTCTAGTTCACAAGTTCGTCACAGTGGTTAACAGAAGGGTTCCTTGTTTCTAGTCCACAAGTTCGTCACAGTAGACGTTCGTCAAAGAAGGACTCCTTGTTAGTGGTCCATAAGTTCGTCACAGTGGTTAACAGAAGGACTCCTTGTTTCTGGTTCATAAGTTTCTCACAGTGGTTAACAGAAGGGTTCCTTGTTTCTAGTCCACAAGTTCGTCACAGTGGACGTTCGTCAAAGAAGGACTCCTTGTTAGTGGTCCATAAGTTCGTCACAGTGGTTAACAGAAGGACTCCTTGTTTCTGGTTCATAAGTTCGTCACAGTGGACGTTCGTCAAAGAAGGACTCCTTGTTAGTGGTCCATAAGTTCGTCACAGTGGTTAACAGAAGGACTCCTTGTTTCTAGTCCACAAGTTCGTCACAGTGGTTAACAGAAGGGTTCCTTGTTTCTTGTCCACAAGTTCGTCACAGTGGACGTTCGTCAAAGAAGGACTCCTTGTTAGTGGTCCATAAGTTCGTCACAGTGGTTAACAGAAGGACTCCTTGTTTCTGGTTCATAAGTTTCTCACAGTGGTTAACAGAAGGGTTCCTTGTTTCTAGTCCACAAGTTCGTCACAGTGGACGTTCGTCAAAGAAGGACTCCTTGTTAGTGGTCCATAAGTTCGTCACAGTGGTTAACAGAAGGACTCCTTGTTTCTGGTTCATAAGTTCGTCACAGTGGACGTTCGTCAAAGAAGGACTCCTTGTTAGTGGTCCATAAGTTCGTCACAGTGGTTAACAGAAGGACTCCTTGTTTCTGGTTCATAAGTTTCTCACAGTGGTTAACAGAAGGGTTCCTTGTTTCTAGTCCACAAGTTCGTCACAGTGGACGTTCGTCAAAGAAGGACTCCTTGTTAATGGTCCATAAGTTCGTCACAGTGGACGTTCGTCAAAGAAGGACTCCTTGTTAGTGGTCCATAAGTTCGTCACAGTGGTTAACAGAAGGACTCCTTGTTTCTGGTTCATAGGTTTCTCACAGTGGTTAACAGAAGGGCTCTTTGTTTCTGGTTCATAAGTTTCTCACAGTGGTTAACAGAAGGGTTCCTTGTTTCTAGTCCACAAGTTCGTCACAGTGGTCGTTCGTCAAAGAAGGACTCCTTGTTAGTGGTCCATAAGTTCCTCACAGCAGTTAACAGAAGGGCTCTTTGTTTCTTGTCCACAAGTTCGTCACAGTGGTTAACAGAAGGGTTCATTGTTTCTAGTTCACAAGTTCGTCACAGTGGTTAACAGAAGGGTTCCTTGTTTCTAGTCCACAAGTTCGTCACAGTAGACGTTCGTCAAAGAAGGACTCCTTGTTAGTGGTCCATAAGTTCGTCACAGTGGTTAACAGAAGGACTCCTTGTTTCTGGTTCATAAGTTTCTCACAGTGGTTAACAGAAGGGTTCCTTGTTTCTAGTCCACAAGTTCGTCACAGTGGTTAACAGAAGGACTCCTTGTTCCTGGTGCGTAAGATGTATAACATAGGTTATTGAACTTTATTGTTTATAAAATCCTTAGAGTTGTTTTCCGAGATCCATATGTAGTTTTAGAAATGTTTCAATTTATTCAATACTTGTGTTTTTGTCGTTACTTCCATACAATTTGTTTTTCTGAAAGTTTGGTTGTTTAGGAAGCAAAAACAAAATCATTGAATGGGCTCTGTCCACCACGGGTATCAAAACCCAGTTTATAGTGGTGTGAGTCCGCAGACATACCACTGTGCCACTGGGGTTGGGCTTTCTGAAAGCTATGAAACCTCCTGGTAGTATTTTGCATTCTTAGATGTAGCTTGTTTATTTTGGAGTCGGTTTCTTTCGCTGCGCATGGTGTTAATTTAAAATGGAAGGAAAACTTATGGATTATGATGTGCTTGTGGGAGAATACATAACCGAAACTAATGTTCCTAGGCTTTAGAACCTATTTCCTCTCTAGGTGAATATTCAGTGCACGAAGCGTTCTTGTAAGAGGTTTCACATTTGACCAAGTGACTCCAGACATTGAAGTTTCAGAGGAATGGTCAATTGGTCAAGTGTAATCCAGGATATTATCAGGATCTTCCTGTTTCTGATGATCAAACTCCACTTCAAAGTGAAACTTCATAAAAAAATAAAAGTTTATCTAACTAATACTCATATAAGTGTTTCGGGTTGAATGATCAATGAATTACATTTCAGAACACCAGAAACTATTTATAGACAAATCAAGTTATTATTGGTGATTGATGTTACTGTATCCAAGCAGATTCTCGTTGTCTAGATATAATGACAAGTGTTTCGATTATTATAAAATTGTTTTAAGGAGACGACATACATAGAAGTTTCGTAACGTTTACACGAGATTATTAAATGTTTCCTCAGAATAATGTTGGTTTCATTAGTAATTTTCTCTCTTACTATTTCACATAAGAAGACTGCTTTTGTAATAATATCTTTAAGGCTCTCGATTCGCAATTTGAGGATCGCGGGTTCAAATCCACGTTACTAAATAGGCTTGCTCTTTCAGTTGTGTGTGGGAGGTTATAATTCTACAGACAAGCACACTGTTCGTTAGTAAAATAGTACCACAAGAGTTGTTGGTGTCTTCCCTTCAGCTTATCATTGGTAAAACAGGGACGACTAGTACGTATAGCTCTCGTGTGGCTTGGCGCGAAACTGAAAAGAAGCCAAACAACGTAGTTATTCATAAAGCGAGACCATAAAGCTATTTGATATATAATTGAATGCAAACCGAATAAATCAAATCGCAGGGCAATATAACTCTTTTCTTTCAGAGCTTTTCATTATGTCTCAAGTTAAGATGTTTGTTTGTTTGTTTGTTTTTAATTTCGCGCAAAGCTACTCGAGGGCTATCTGTGCTAGCCGTTCCGAATTTAGCAGTGTAAGACTAGAGGGAAGGCAGCTAGTCATCACCACCCATCGCCAACTCTTGGGCTACTCTTTTACCAACGAATAGTGGGATTGACTGTCACATTATAACGCCCACACGGCTAAAAGGGCGAGCATGTTTGGAGCGACGGGGATGCGAACCCGCAACCCTCAGATTACGAGTCGCACGCCTTAACCCCACCTGGTCATGCTGGGCTCTCAGGTTAAGGATAAAATAGGTTTTGTGAGATTTTTTCTGTCTTTAACAAATGAAGATGTTGTTGCCCCTATATAGACTTTTTGTTACGAAACTATGTATAATCGTTTGCACAGTTTCGTAACTCAAATTCTACGTGCAGACGTAATGGCGGAAAATTCAATGGCTTCTCTTATATAAATATATAACTATTCCTTTTACTTCGAATGTTTTTTTCTTATTTTTTGCTGCAGAAAGAAAACCGATACTTTTAATTTTGCTCTCATATTCTGACGTTCTGAAAAGAAAGAGCAGATGTATATTTTTCCCGCCTTTTCTTGCTGGTTGTTTTCACGCGCATATGAACAATGTAAGAAAGAAAGTGTACAATGAAATGAAAGAATTAGAGATATGTTAAAAATACATACTGAAACAGGAAACAGACACAAAACAAAACACCGACATGAATAAGGTGTTTATGAAACGTGTGGAGAGAGATCGATATCACATGTTGCTGTGTTTAGAATACTTATGTTTTTAAACGTCCGAAAAACTATTTCACGTAAAAATCACGTGTGGTTTTGCAATTTTTAGTCCTTGACATTTTAATTCTTCGAATAGCCCGATTTCAACAAGCTTATGGTCTATCTGTCTCACATTCCAAATCTCCCACAAAGTAGCGTCCTTTGAATACATTGTTCACAATAGTTATGCTTAACTGTAATACATATGGCAGCTCTAGTTTGAATGTTGCTAGGACAATTAAGTCCCAGTGTGAGGACTGCGGGTTTGAACCCCATCATCGAACATGCTCGTCCTTTCAACAAAGGTAGTGTTATAATGTTACAGTCAATCCCACTATTGGTTTTTCTTTTTTTTAAATTTCGCGCTGAGCTGTATGAGGGCTATCTACGATAGCCGTCCCTAATTTAGTACCGTAAAACTAGAGGCAAGGCAGCTAGTCATCACCACCCACCGCCAACTATTGGGCTACTCTTTTACTAACGAATAGTGGAATTGACCGTGTCATAATAACGCTCCCACGGTTAAAAGAGCGAGCGTGTTTGGTGCTCCCTAACCACCTGGCTATGCTGGGCATTTATTCGTAAGTAAAAGCGTAGCCCAAAAATGGGCGGTGGATGGTGATGGCTAGTTGTCTTCTGTCTTGTATATCATTTCTAAATTAGGGACGACTAGCGAAGATAGCTCTTAATATCAAAGCAATTAGAAATATCTAATAGGCTAAACCTACTTTATGAAACGTTTATCATACTAGAATTTCTAAAGACGAGGATTGTTCGCTATTTGATAAAAACAAGACAAAATCTGAAATAATTAACCTATTTAAGTAACTTATGGAATTATTGAAGCCTATATTCATCACATATTGAACACCATTATGCAACACCTTATAACATGTTTCATTTACTTGTTTATTGGGTAATCTACAAACATTATTCGTCTCTATGTTTCTAAAGACACATTTTATATGTTCTTTATTTTTTAACATTTTATCTCTGAGGTTTATGAAACAACTAAAGCTCATATTCCAACTGTCCGTGAATAAACTTATTATATTTACTTTCACAGGATATCCTGAAGTATTCTGTTTTAAGAGTAAATAAAATCCAAATTAAGAGTAACAAATATTTCATTTCTCACTCTTCAAGCTCTTACGTCATGCTATGTTGTAGCCTATAGGGTACGTAATTATTCTCGTGATTCATGGCATGCACACGTTTTACTGACGTCACGACAGTAGAAACTGCAACGTTAAGCGTGTCTTATGTGACGTGAATTTTTAGTTTCTACTGACTGAATGCCATTGTTATAACGCACTCACAGCTTATAATGGGGACAGCATTGTTAAGGTGCGCAGGTTTGAGTCCCTCATCTCAGCTATAAAATCCCGAGTTGGACCACAGGACCAACGCGCGCCACCTGTAATCTATTAAATGTACAACATATTACTACATTTAGTGTCAATAAATTAATTAAGTTTACTACATTACTTATATCATAAACTTATTATACAGTTGAACAGTTATGTAGCGGTAGTTGCCAAAAATAAATTATAGGCCTAATTATGTTTACTATATACGTCAAGAATACAAACATCTGTGTTCATTTATATTAAAACTGTCATTTAAGATTTAGAGTTGTGTTACATCAACCTAAAAAATCGAAATTTGTGATAACCTTGGATGTCATGTTGTATTCACACACAGAAGTATATACATAAATTATCACAATTTATAACAATAAACCAGTGTGCTTGCGTAACATATATATCCCTAATTACAATTAGTCTCTTTCAATTAGTTATTAATTTCAGTTCCTCACCAAAAGATGAACTTCTATGAACATCAAAACGACGTTTAGGCCTAACTTGTTTTTAATCCAATACTCTTATTACAACATACTAATTTCGTCGTATTCACGTCTTATCAGAGCTGCTTGGAAAAGCGAAGCGAAAGAACAGTACTTGGTGGAGTGTAGACAGTTTGTTTGGTTTATATGTAGAATAAATAAAACAACTAATTAGTTCATTAATAACAGTGGATAATTACTCATAATTATTTCACGAACTGATACGTTATTTATTAAGCATACACTCAAGGAATGTTACCCTATTGAGGAAATTAGACATCTAAACCAAGCCTATTATGGATTACGTTGCTAACAACAACATCTTATACAATGGTGTCTTTGGAAATTTCGGTCTCACTTGAAATTCAGTTGTGTTTTTTTTTTTTAAATTTCTTTAAGGTTTCCTATTGTTCTATCTCTGGTGAAATTATCTTTCATTTGATACAACTATAATAAACAAATAAACACCGTCATTCGTTACGTCAACAATCTTAGTTACAGTTTACATTAAAGAAATCTGTATTGGCAGAATTATACAGTTTACGTCACAGAAACGTCAGATAGTCAGTTTCAGTTAGCTGTTTACTTTTCTTATAGAATTACGTTTATTCAGACAAAGGTTGAATTTAAATATAGATGTGCTGACAACGTGGTGTACGAGTTACACTGATTAGTTCGGTTCAAACAATCACGTAGCTTCGATTTTGATGCGCTTAAGACATTTATTTTCATGCATTGTTTTAATTATTTGCTACAGTTTATAAAGTCTCAGATTCAGCGAAACATGACTATGAAAACACTCAGTAACATTAAACCATCGCAGTGACACAAACATTACAGCAAATTTAACTTTATACAAAGTTTAGTAAAATACGACCTTGGAACAAAATAGTCTCTATATTTACTATTTTAACTTTTGTTCTAGAGATCTGTACATTAAAATCTGAAATGAGTCGTTAACGAAATAGCGATAATATGGTGGTAACATAATAGTTAATAATAAAACATAAACTGTTGTTTGTTACTTACTTTTAATAACAAAACATAAACTGTTGCTTGTAACTTATTTTTAATAATAAAACATAAAGTGTTGCTTGTAACTTACTTTAAATAATAAAACATAAAGTGTTGCTTGTAACAATTGTTACAATTTTGTAAGTTAAGGTAAGGGTTGGAGTTACGTCTAGAAGCGAAGAAATGTTTCAAGTGTATTCTATGTCTTATGTATGGTTAAATGTTTCAAATGTATTCTATGTCTTATGTATGGTTAAATGTTTCAAGTGTATTCTATGTCTCATGTATGGTTAAATGTTTCAATGATCAAATAATTCTATAGTTTATACACTTATACAACAGCACGTGTAGTATTATTTGGTGTCACTGGCAGTATGCTCTTTCGTGACCTATTATTTCAACTTTCAATTTAAAATCCGTTTTTTTTTTTCCGTCATGTAAACGTGTTCTTTTCCGTAAAGTATCAAGCCACGTGAATTTCTTGCTCGCACACTGTCTATTTTTTGTACTTAGTGACGTGATCGACACAAGTGATGAAATATGTATTGTGTATCTGGACTATTCGAATTGAATGCTCCTTAAGAACAAATAACAGATTCTGGAATTTGATAGAATGATTTTTTTATGTTTTGTTCGATACAAATTCTCTACGCACACTTTGTGCCTTATGCAATATCTAATATTTATATGAGTAGTAATATGTGTGTGTGTTTGTTTTCTTACAGCAAAACCATATCGGGCTATCTGCTTAATCTACCGACGGGAATCGAACCTCTGATTTTAGCATTGTAAATCTGTTGCGAACGAGTGGTAACGCACGTTTCTGTAAACCCTAATTTTAACAATATCTGAGAGAATATTAAATCAAAGGAAACGTTTCCTAAAACAATGACTCTGTGTCACCATAGATATGTAATGAGATTAAACAAGGACTCTGTGTCACCATAGATATGCAATGAGATAAAACAAAAACTCTGTGTCACCATAGATATGTAATGAGGTAAAACAAGGACTCTGTGTCACCATAGATATGTAATGAGATAAAACAAGGACTCTGTGTCACCATAGATATGTAATGAGATAAAACAAGGACTCTGTGTCACCATAGATATGTAATGAGATAAAACAAGGACTCTGTGTCACCATAGATATGTAATGAGATAAAACAAGGACTCTGTGTCACCATAGATATGTAATGAGATAAAACAAGGACTCTGTGTCACCATAGATATGTAATGAGATAAAACAAGGACTCTGTGTCACCATAGGTATGTAATGAGATAAAACAAGGACTCTGTGTCACCATAGATATGTAATGAGAAAAAACAAGGACTCTGTGTCACCATAGATATGTAATGAGATAAAACAAGGACTCTGTGTCACCATAGATATGTAATGAGATAAAACAAGGACTCTGTGTCACCATAGATATGTAATGAGATAAAACAAGGACTCTGTGTCACCATAGATATGTAATGAGATAAAACAAGGACTCTGTGTCACCATAGATATGTAATGAGATAAAACAAGGACTCTGTGTCACCATAGATATGTAATGAGATAAAACAAGGACTCTGTGTCTCCATAGATATGTAATGAGATAAAACAAGGACTCTGTGTCTCCATAGATATGTAATGAGATAAAACAAGGACTCTGTGTCACCATAGATATGTAATGAGATAAAACAAGGACTCTGTGTCACCATAGATATGTAATGAGATAAAACAAGGACTCTGTGTCACCATAGATATGTAATGAGATAAAACAAGGACTCTGTGTCACCATAGATATGTAATGAGATAAAACAAGGACTCTGTGTCACCATAGATATGTAATGAGATAAAACAAGGACTCTGTGTCTCCATAGATATGTAATGAGATAAAACAAGGACTCTGTGTAACCATAGATATGTAATGAGATAAAACAAGGACTCTGTGTCACCATAGATATGTAATGAGATAAAACAAGGACTCTGTGTCACCATAGATATGTAATGAGATAAAACAAGGACTCTGTGTCTCCATAGATATGTAATGAGATAAAACAAGGACTCTGTGTCACCATATATATGTAATGAGATAAAACAAGGACTCTGTGTCACCATAGATATGTAATGAGATAAAACAAGGACTCTGTGTCACCATAGATATGTAATGAGATAAAACAAGGACTCTGTGTCTCCATAGATATGTAATGAGATAAAACAAGGACTCTGTGTAACCATAGATATGTAATGAGATAAAACAAGGACTCTGTGTCACCATAGATATGTAATGAGATAAAACAAGGACTCTGTGTCACCATAGATATGTAATGAGATAAAACAAGGACTCTGTGTCACCATAGATATGTAATGAGATAAAACAAGGACTCTGTGTCACCATAGATATGTAATGAGATAAAACAAGGACTCTGTGTCACCATAGATATGTAATGAGATAAAACAAGGACTCTGTGTCACCATAGATATGTAATGAGATAAAACAAGGACTCTGTGTCTCCATAGATATGTAATGAGATAAAACAAGGACTCTGTGTAACCATAGATATGTAATGAGATAAAACAAGGACTCTGTGTCACCATATATATGTAATGAGATAAAACAAGGACTCTGTGTCACCATAGATATGTAATGAGATAAAACAAGGACTCTGTGTCACCATAGATATGTAATGAGATAAAACAAGGACTCTGTGTCACCATAGATATGTAATGAGAATGTATTAACGTACTAAACACATTAAAAGCAACTTAGTTACTTTAATTCTAGGATTATTAATTTCGTTTGTTTTAACTTGAACACTGTTCGTTTTGCTTTTGTAGTTATCATTAATATAAAATACAAAAATAAAAAATCATCTCTTGTCGAAGCAAACAGTTTGTTTGTTTTTTCTTCTCAGAAGAAATTTGAATTTTAAAAATTTAAGCCAACTCAAGTGTACATGAACTAAGCAGCCAAGTCGTAAATATAGTAACTTCACTTTTACCCTAATTCTAAACTACTGACAAGAAAGGAAGACCGCCAGGTGGCAGAATTCATAACCACAACTTTATCCTGCTCTTCAAATCGAAAAACGGGATTGATTGCTACTTTATTAACGCGTCAACTGTTGCGAGTGCGATTTGTGTTTACTGGCTTGAAATAACTCGGATCAACAGCCAGATATAATATTAACTAGACTACGCCCGCCCCCTTTATGGAACGAAAATATTTTTAAAAACAATGTAAAAGAGAATTACAACGTTGTTTTTTTTTTCTTTTGCAGACTAATATGTGACTAAAATAGACATTTTAGTGACATAATTTTATTCCGTACACCAATAAGTAGTCGCAAATAACAAACAGGAAAAATACGTAGAAGAACAAAAACGCCACGGCTGAAAGCGCTAGCATGTTTAATATGACGGGGATTCGAACCCACGACTCTCAGATTACGAGACGTGTGCCTTAACCATCTGGCAATGGCTGACCAGAAATAGAGTTTTGAAAGAATTAATAATTTTTGAATTGATCGTCACATTATAACGCCTCCACGGCTGAAAGGGCGAGCATGTTTAGTGTGACGTGGGACTATTACTATCAGTTGCCGGTCACATTTGTTTAATTTAAGTAGTTTTGTAATCTTTTTACAGTTTTGACTTAAGAAAAATCCACAGTTCCAGCATAGAACTGTATGTGATTCATATCACTAATAATATATTTAATTACGAATTTCCCCGTACGATTAAGCATAGTGTGTTATAAGATATGAGCTAATAGTGAGAAATAACTTAAATTGATTTATTTTTCCAATATATCTCGTACAGGATAAATTAAGTATCAGATATATTAATATTTTGTAAGTTTAACTGTAACAATATAATAACAGGAAGTCCCTTTGGTAATCGGTGTTGTTCATAGATCCTTCATAAAGGCGTAAGTCGAATTGTTGGGCACAAGTGATTTAATATCTTTTTTTTCTGAAATTGTTTGTTATTTTTACATAACGACAAGTATTCAAAACCTTTATTTAATTTGTACTTCCTGGATACTTTTGAGTCTAACGTTTTATTGTATTTATATGTTTGATATATAATATTTCTGAATAATAATCAGTGATGTCGAGAAACCCACTTGTTGAGAAATTTATATGTAAAAACGGCTCGTTTGGGTTGAGAAAATATTTTACATAGAAGAGCGAACAACGTTTCGACCTTCTTCGGTCATCGTCAGGTTCACAAAGAAGGAGGTAACTGACCGGAAGCTGACCACATGTTTGAAACATTGAAACATATATTCAAACATCTAAGCACGCCCTCTACATTCCGACACTCAGTTACCCAACCCCTTTCAAAGTAAAACCTCACTTTGAATACATAATTTTACCTAAACTGTGAGAGCACCAAAGGGATATTTACTTCTAACCGAGTTGAAGGTTAACATAAAATGGCCATTTAAGTAAATATTAAATTCAAATACACTGTTACACTTAATATAAACACCAAATAATGTATTTTCTTTTAACCAAATTAAAAATTAACGCAAAACGGCTATCTAACTAAAGTGTCCTAAGTTTATTTGCATTTGTAAAGCAGTATCTTTGTATTCGCTTGCATATTTTATTAAATACCTTGACATCGAATGGACAAGAAGGAAAATGTGCAATCACAAAGACCGTTTACCTCTAAACGATTACAGCCGAATTGCATTTGTCTTTCCAGGGAAACAGCACTGATTCAGAGAGCAAAATGTAACCTTCGAGTAACCATCATTAATCACGTTCCACTTGAAGTGACGCACGAACATGTAATCACTTCCCACGTCAACAATGTTTACAACAATCACGTCTATTTTCCAGCAACGAAAGCGGGAAAGAAAACTGCTTACATTTTGAATGACAGGGTACATTGTGAACGGCTATCGATCTTATGAGGTTTTAGAAAACTAGGTTTATAAAACGTTGGATTATTTATGCTGAAAATGGTTATTTTGGGAACCTGATAGCAGGATCTGTCAGAAACAGGATAAATAACAAGGATATGCACGAAACTTATAACACGTCATATGTTCAAAAGGGGTAAGCCTACGACATGACTTATTTTATCAGATAAGCCTACGACATGACTTATTTTATCAGATTAAGTCAGATAACGCTTTACATTTGATTTTTAACATGCGCTGAAAAGCAGGTCACAAGCTTGAGATTACTTTAACATTATTCTAATTTTTTTGCATAAAAAAACATGTTTTATTTTTATCATACACTTTAAAATACCACAACAATTCTAACTTCCAGGAGATCACAGCTTGGACAAATAATTAACGTAAGAATAAAACGGCTTTAGATGTGTTAAACCAAAGAAGTACCTAGATTTGATAAATGGAAAAAATGCGTTCACTGGACAAACAAACCATACATCTCCAAATCACAATGGTAAACAATTTATAAAAATCGAGTGTTTTGTAATACGAATTCCCATCTTGTTTGTTTTGAATTTAGCGCAAAGCTACTCGAGGGCTATCTGCGCTAGCCGTTCCTAATTTAGTAGTGTAAGACTAGAGGGAAGGCAACTAGCCATCACCATCCACTGCCAACTCTTGGGCTGCACTTTTACCAACGAATAGTGGGATTGACCGTCACATTATAACGCCCCCACGGATGAAAGGGCGAGCATGTTTTGGTGCTACCGGGATTCGAACCCGCGACCCTCGGATAACGAGTCGAACGCCTTAACACGCTTGACCATGTCGGGCCCATTCTCATCTTAGTGACTAGAATTCCATCTTATTTTGGTTTCACCACGTGCATCCAATTTTATACATCTGCCATTACGTTAGGTTTATTTTTTTATTTTTTGAAGCTACGTATAAAGCGACACAATGGGCTATCTGTGTTCTGCCCAACAGGGGTATATAGACCCGATTTATAGTGTTGTAACTCCGCAGACGTACATCGTGTTAAACCTGTTACATTTTTAACACCACGTTTCTCATCTAATCCGTTACAGATTTTTAAGAAGTAGAAGAGGATATAACAGAAGTATTTGAATCATAATATATCGCTACGCCAACTGTAGTAGTGTGTACGCCTTTTAAAAGCTGATATATTTTATGTCATTTCGTGCTTCGACAATTAAAGTTTTATAAAATATATATAGTTACGGTTTCGTCAATGAATGCATCAGCAGGTTCACAGGCGAAACTGTCGATGCAGTAAATAAAGTATTTGTGAAACGTTCAATTGTCTTTGTTTTCCCAATCATACGGAACTCTAAAGAAAACGAAAAATTAAAGGCCCACCAGCGGAACAGCCGCATGTTTGGGGACTTCCAACGCTAAAAACAGGGTTTCAACAGATAGCCTATTGAGTGGCTTTGTGCTTATTTAAACAGGGTTTCAAGAGATAGCCTATTATGTAGCTTTGTGCTTATTTAAACAGGGTTTCAACAGATAGCCTATTGTGTAGCTTTGTGCTTATTTAAACAGGGTTTCAACAGATAGCCTATTGTGTAGCTTTGTGCTTATTTAAACAGGGTTTCAACAGATAGCCTATTATGTAGCATTGTGTTTATGTAAACAGGGTTTCAACAGATAGCCTATTGTGTAGCTTTGTGCTTATTTAAACAGGATTTCAACAGATAGCCTATTGTGTAGCTTTGTGCTTATTTAAACAGGGTTTCAACAGATAGCCTATTATGTAGCATTGTGTTTATGTAAACAGGGTTTCAACAGATAGCCTATTGTGTAGCTTTGTGCTTATTTAAACAGGGTTTCAACAGATAGCCTATTGTGTAGCATTGTGTTTATGTAAACAGGATTTCAACAGATAGCCTATTGTGTAGCTTTGTGCTTATTTAAACAGTGTTTCAACAGATAGCCTATTGTGTAGCTTTGTGCTTATTTAAACAGGGTTTCAACAGACAGCCTATTGTGTAGCTTTGTGCTTATTTAAACAGTGTTTCAACAGATAGCCTATTGTGTAGCTTTGTGCTTATTTAAACAGGGTTTCAACAGATAGCCTATTATGTAGCATTGTGCTTATTTAAACAGGGTTTCAACAGATAGCCTATTGTGTAGCTTTGTGTTTATGTAAACAGGATTTCAACAGATAGCCTATTGTGTAGCTTTGTGCTTATTTAAACAGTGTTTCAACAGATAGCCTATTGTGTAGCTTTGTGCTTATTTAAACAGGGTTTCAACAGATAGCCTATTGTGTAGCTTTGTGCTTATTTAAACAGGGTTTCAACAGACAGCCTATTGTGTAGCATTGTGTTTATGTAAACAGGATTTCAACAGATAGCCTATTGTGTAGCTTTGTGCTTGTTTAAAAACAACAAAAATTAAGGTAGCTAAAAAGTCCTTTTTCCGCGATGGTCAAAATAATTATACCTGGGCCACGGCATGTCCAGGTGGCTAAAATACTCGACTTGTAATCCAAAGTCGCGCGTTCTAATTCCCGTCGCACGAAACATGCTCGCCATTTCGGTCTTGTGGGGTGTAATAATATTACGATCAATCCCACTGCTCGTTGGTAAAAGAGTAGCCTAAGAGTTGGCGGTGGGTGGTGATGACTAGCTTTGTTCCCTCTAGTCTTACACCCTAAATTAGGGACGGCTAGCGCAGATAGCCTTCGTGTAGCTTTATGCGAAATTCAAAACAAACAAACCACTTCACCTGAGTGTAAGATTTCCTTCCTTATATAATCATGAAACGAAACATTCAGTTTATTTATTAATATTGAATAAATAGTACTAATAAAAACGGTCTGATTAATATAAATATTTTATCAACATTAATTTCAATTTAGCAGTGTAAGACTAGAGGGAAGGCAGCTAGTCATCACCACCCACCGCCAACTTTTGGGCTACTCTTTTACCAACGAGCAGTGGGATTGATCGTAACATTATAACGCCCCCACGGCTGAAAGAGCGAGCATGTTTGGTGCGACGGCGATTAGAACCCGCGACCTCCAGATTACGAGTTGAGCGTCCAAACCACCTAGCCATGCCAGGACTTACGAAGTCCAACCATAGTAGCGGCTGTAACACGTGTAACTTAATACGACCAACCATAGTAGCGGCTGTAACACGTGTAACTTAATACGACCAACCATAGTAGCGGCTGTAACACGTGTAACTTAATACGATGTTGACACTGGTATAAAGGTTGTGTAACCACAAAAACAACATCTTTGAGTAGTGAAAGTGTAATATTTTGGAGGATTTACCCAAGAAACATTCGCTTAAAACATTCTCAGAAAGACAACAGTTGTTCTGACGTATGGTTTCACATCTATATTATATTTACTAAAGGGACTATCAGATACAAAATCTGATAGATGCATTTTGTTTGTCTAGCATTTGAGTGTCTTTAAAATAAAGTTTATCTTAGTAGATCTACAAAATAATACACAGAGATAACAGTTCTAGTATTTTCAGTCTCAGAAGGTTTTTAGGAATTCGGGACTGACTCTACTTTCCTATATTGTTCATGACTAATTTTCCGCGAGGCGAGGGAACGAGTTCCAATTCTAAGTAAGAAAGCTCATGATATATCTTATCAAATGACAAGCTTGTAATCTGTGATTCTATGAAAGATGTATTTTATCATCACACGAAAAACACCATCTGGTTTTATAAACAATTTATTTGTATTGTAAACTTACTGCCTTATTCAACAAGTATCTTCTTTATTTCTCCATATGGTAAGAACCAAACTAGGTAAAACTAGTGAATACCAATATAACATTAACTCCAGTAAAGTGAATCGTCGCTTTTAACCAAATTAGAGTAAGATGACGTCATGGTATCCTATTTTACGGTGGAGATAGGACTATTACGTCTTTGTGACGATTGCGCGTTGCTGACACTAAATGAACTTGGGTTTTATGATCTGAAGTCTGTATTCTCCTTTCAAGGTTCTGATTGTCAAACCAAATGACTTGCCTCCAGATAAGTCGTAAAACAGACTACACTAATTGGTTATTTGGTCCATGTTTTGTTAAACTTCCGTTGTAAATAACATGAAATATTTTTTTATATTAATAGTAAAATAGTTCTGGTTTGTTCTCGGAAACCTTCGCGAACAGGGACTTTCAGCAACTCTATGATAATGAAGCAAAATGGTCCGAGCTATCTGTTGCCGCTTACACTGCAAAACCTGTGGAACTGCGTAAAATTATTCAGTCATATTGAATCAGTTCTCTATAATCGTTTATCAGGAAGGACATGATTCACCAGTGAAATTAATTAACATGTTTTAAACGTGTGAGTGATTTATAAAAAAAAAACGCGACATAAAAGTGTGATGACGTATGATGTCTTATGTGGTTCATGTAATATGAAATATTATGGTGTGTTACACTGAATACGGTGCATATTTTCATCAGATGCACACACAAAGGAAATGTAACTGTATTCTGATAAATATTAATCAGTTTATCAAATGGTTATTTCAATTAAAATTTCACACCTTATATTCTGGGTGAAGTAAAACCCCCAAACTATACTGAAATGAACAAACTAGGCAGAATCACTCTTGTAAAAGATATGTGATACAGTTAATATTTATACTAAATTTCCTGCTGACTGTTTAAAATATTGGTACGTCCACTTTATATTCCATTATGAATACAACTAAGAAACAAACAAAAGAAACACACAATGATTTGTACACTTGAACGAGCTTAAATAAAAGGATATGGGTTGGCGATCAGCAGCAGACACCAGTTCCTAGGCCACGATGTTTGCTCCAGACAGTAAAATGCTACAGGGACAAACCCCGGGAAGGGTAGGTACTCTCCTTCGGCACTTCTGTTACCGGCTGCACCCAAACTGGGAGAGTTACCGCCGGAACTCTGGCTGAGGTTTGGGGATGATTCTCCTTGGTCTGATGGTAAGTTTGATTCTTCAAAGACTGAGACACCGTGGCTGCCGTAATCGGAGTTCTCATCGCTGTAAACGTCTCGACTGCTAGGGGAGAAATTTGTCGAGTGGTTGGATAAGTTAAGGCTTCCTTCTGCGCTCCAGAACTTATAGTTCGCAATAGCCATGATACAAGGTATTCCGTGGTCGTATACAGAAAGGTTCGGAGTTCTATATCTTCAGTGCTGTTACACACAAGAGTCACATCTGAATTGAGCACGTTTTGTTTACTTCGACATGTTGCTTTACTGAACAGCTAAGCTCCGTTTTCTGTGAACCATGAGCAGCCGAGATGCTTAGAGGTGGCGCTGAGAAATTTCCTGATGTGAACCAGCTTATCATTAGAATGTAATCATGAAACTCCTCGTGCTCAGAATATCATTAATTGGAAAGTTTCTAGTTACCAATGAGAACCGTGCAAACACGCGGTGTTGGCGTTTTCAGAAAGAGACGTTTTTATTATCGTTTTCGTTTCTCTCAAAGCGGAATAAACACGTCGGTGTTTACTGTGACATGTGTTAGGTTAGGCGTTAACTATAACATAGGTTAAGTTTGGTGTTAACTGTGACATAGGCTAAGATAGATGTTAACTATATATCAAACTGTGACATAGGTTAGGTGAGATATCAAAGTGTGACATAGGTTAGGTTAGGCGTTAACTAGGTATCAAATAGTGGGATAGATTAGATTAGGTGTTAACTGGGTATCAAACTTTGTCATAGGCTAAGTTAGATGTTAATTGTTACATAGGTTAGGTTAGGTGTTAACTTGGTATCAAACTGTGACATAGGTCAGGTTAAGTGTTAACTGTAACATAGGTTAGGTTAGGTGTTAACTGTGACATGGGTTAAGTTAAGTGTTAGCTGTAACATGGGTTTAGTTAGGTGTTAACTAGGTATCAAACTAATACAGGTTAGGTTAGGTGTCAATTTGGTGTCAAATTGTGACATAGGTTATCTTAAGTGTTAACTGTAACATAGGTTAGGTTAGGTGTTAACTGCAACATAGGTTAGGTTAGGTGTTAACTGTGACATGGGTTAAGTTAGGTGTTAACTAGGTATCAAACTAATATAGGTTAGGTTAGGTGTTAACTAGGTATCAAACTGTGACATAGGTTAGGTTGTGTGAGCCGGGTATCAAACAGTGGCATAGGTTAGGTTAACTGTTAGCTGAGTATCAAACTATGACATAGGTCAGGTTAAGTGTTAACTAGGTGTCAAACTGTGACATAAGGGAGGTTGGATGTTAACTGGGTATCAAATTGTGACATAGGCTTGGTGTTAACTAGGTATGAAACTGTGACATAGGTTAGGTTAAGTATTAACTGGGTATCAAACAATGGGCATAGGTTAGGTTAGATGTTAATTGGGTATGAAATTGTGACATAAGATAAGTTAGATGTTAACTAGGTTAAAAACTGTTACATAGGTTAGGTTAAATGTTAACTGGGCATCAAACTAACATAAGCTAGGTTAAGTGTTAACTGGGTATCCAACTGCGACATAAGATAGATTAAGTGTTACCTGTGTATCAAAGCGTGAGATAGTGGTTGGTTTAGTGTTTCATGGCGCAAAGCGACTAAGCTATCTGTTCCCCATGAGATACAATCACGAAAGAGCTACAATAAACATCGATGTCCATTTGTGATCTGGATTCTTTTCACCAGCAACAACTTGTTTCTATTTCTCAGATTTTTTTATATCATATTAATTATAATTAAAGTTGTATTTTTGAGATGTAACAGAGAAGAGATACGAGCTGAATCAAATATTTTGTATTTTATTTACGTAATAATACACTATTTTGTATTTTATTTACGTAATAATACATTATTTTGTATTTTATTTACGTAATAATACACTATTTTGTATTTTATTTAAGTAATAATACATTATTTTGTATTTTATTTACGTAATAATACATTATTTTGTATTTTATTTACGTAATAATACATTATTTTGTATTTTATTTACGTAATAATACATTATTTTGTATTTTATTTACGTAATAATACATAGCACCAAACGTAATGCCACATTACGTTTGTTTGTTTCCAGTCAAACACGAAGCTACACAAACAGATATACATGTTCTTTCCATCATGGGTATCAAAACCCCTTTTCTACTGATGTAAATCCGCATATGTGACTATGTACCACTAGGGGGCGCTACATTTTCACGCTTATTTTTAGCTGAAATAGGATTATTCCCACCAGGAGAGAGAAATGAATTACATTTAGGTAAAGTTAATTGATATTACCAAATAAAATTAACGGTGGTAATAGCTTTTATATCACACATTTGGCAACTATTAACTTGGTTACAATAATATTGCTTATAATCCTCTCAGTGTATTGAAATTTTATATAACAGAAAAGTTCCAGGCTTCCCTCGAGTTACTAGGTGGATATATTCCTGATGTTTGTGTTATAGGTAGATGTAACTATATGTTAGGCTAACTAACCTATATAAGAGCCAATGTAGAAAAGTTCAGGCTTCCCTCGAGTTACTAGGTGGATATATTCCTGATGTTTGTGTTATAGGTAGATGTAACTATATGTTAGGCTAACTAACCTATATAAGAGCCAATGTAGAAAAGTTCCAGGCTTCCCTCGAGTTACTAGGTGGATATATTCCTGATGTTTGTGTTATAGGTAGATGTAACTATATGTTAGGCTAACTAACCTATATAAGAGCCAATGTAGAAAAGTTCCAGGCTTCCCTCGAGTTACTAGGTGGATATATTCCTGATGTTTGTGTTATAGGTAGATGTAACTATATGTTAGGCTAACTAACCTATATAAGAGCCAATGTAGAAAAGTTCCAGGCTTCCCTCGAGTTACTAGGTGGATATATTCCTGATGTTTGTGTTATGGGTAGATGTAACTATATGTTAGGCTAACTAACCTATATAAGAGCCAATGTAGAAAAGTTCCAGGCTTCCCTCGAGTTACTAGGTGGATATATTCCTGATGTTTGTGTTATAGGTAGATGTAACTATATGTTAGGCTAACTAACCTATATAAGAGCCAATGTAGAAAAGTTCCAGGCTTCCCTCGAGTTACTAGGTGGATATATTCCTGATGTTTGTGTTATAGGTAGATGTAACTATATGTTAGGCTAACTAACCTATATAAGAGCCAATGTAGAAAAGTTCCAGGCTTCCCTCGAGTTACTAGGTGGATATATTCCTGATGTTTGTGTTATAGGTAGATGTAACTATATGTTAGGCTAACTAACCTATATAAGAGCCAATGTGCATCACACCAAGCTTGAGTTTGTCTTAACTCGTTCTTGAATTAAGACATTTTATGTTATATCACCAACGTTTTAATAACAAACAAACCTTTCAAATCAACAGGGACTTTTAACTAAAACATCAGCAAGTATCATTTTTTTTTCAATTTTATAGTTCGTGCATTTAAATCTATACTTTCAGTACATGGAATAACAACAATATTAGGTTATACTTCTGTTACCGAGCGACATGACATAAAAGCCATTGTTGAAGCGCATTGTTGAAGCGCATTGTTACCAATACGCACTGACTTTTCTACATATTTGAAGTTGTTGGATAAATAACCACTTCCTTTTAATGTGGTTTTTCGCTGACTTGCCTCATTAAAAAGATGAGCACATACGTACATAAGATAATTAATAACACCCAGGAGCGCACCCTCAGGGTCCTTTTAGTATGGGTGCAAAGTTTTAGGATTCTGTTTTTAGTTATGTTTTTCTCTGTGGCGGTGACACATACACAGACACGCACGTGCGCACGCGCTTATTTACTTATCTGTATGTTTGTTTGTGATTACTATTTTCTGTGTGAATTTTTCTAACTTGTCTCGTTAAAAAGATACACACACATGTGAATAAAATAAGTAGTAATTCTCAGGCGCATACCATCAGGGTCCACATAATATGGATGCAAAGTCTCAGGATATTAGGTTTTTCCGCTTGGAAAAATTGGGGTCACACACGCAGATGCGCCTTTTTATTATTATAAACATATATATATACACATGAACTCAAATAATTAATATTCCTGTTTGCTGATATTGTATCTAATATTGTTCACCCTTTTCTAAATTCTAAATCAGATAACAGTATTTGATTTCTTAAGTGAGTTTAGTAAGTCAACATTTCTGTTTGTTGGTTTATATTTAATATTGTTCATTTTCTTAAGTTTTAAGTTAGATAAAACTATTTTGATTTCTTAAGTGAGTTTGGTAAGTCAACATTTCTGTTTGTTGGTTTATATTTAATATTGTTCATTTTCTTAAGTTTTAAGTTAGATAAAACTATTTTGATTTCTAAAGTGAATTTAAGTAGTTAGTATTCCTGATACCAAGAAATGAAAATGAGTAATAGCTAGAAATGATAAAACCATTTGAATATTGGTTCCAACATGCCAACGTTTATCTTAATGTATTTCTAACTTTTAATGTTAAATATATTACTATGGAGGCTCGGCATGACCTGGTGGTTAAGCCACGCGACTCGAAATCCGAGGGTCGCGGGTTCATATCCCTGTTGCGACAAACATGGATAAACTTTCAGCTGTGGGGGCGTTATAATATGAGGGTCAATTCCACTATTCGTTGGTAAAAGAGTAGCCCAATAGATGGCGGTGGGTGGTGATGACTAGCTAGCTGCCTTCCCCTTAGTCTTACACTACTAAATTAAGGACGGCTAGAGTAGATAGCCCTCGAGTAGCTTTGCGCGAGGGCCTGGCATGGCCTAGCGCGTTAAGGCGTGCGCTTCGTAATCTGAGGATCACGGGTTGGCGCTCGAGTCGCGCCAAACATGCTCGCCCTCCCAGCCGTGAGAGCGTTATAAAGTTACGGTCAATCCCACTTTTCGTTGGTAAAAGAGTAGCCCAAGAGTTGGCGGTGGGTGGTGATGACTAGCTGCCTTCCCTTTAGTCTTACACTGCTAAATTAGGGACGGCTAGCACAGATAGCCCTCGAGTAGCTTTGTGCGAAATTCCAAAACAAGCAAACAAACAAAGCTTTGCGCGAAATTAAAAAAACAACAACAAACGAAACAAAAACAATAAATACGAGAATGTTAAAAACTAAGTCTCTGGAGCCTTTAGATTGAACTTGGTATTCTGCACATTTGGTGACAGACGAAACTTCAATGCTTAACGGATAAAACAAACAAAAAACGTTTCCTTTGACGACTTTAATCTTTATGGTTCTATTAATTTCAGCTGAATGATGAGAAAATTAATCTTCGTGGACCTCCTATATGAATATAGCATGCTTTAAGGACTATAAGTTTATATGCTGTAATATAGGATTAGTCTTGTATACCGAAAAATTCCAACAGAACTTATATGCTTTTTGGTTGACCTTAAACTGTAGCTTAAATTCTGTTTTATACTGTGAAACGAAATGAGACGTACATAGCTTATTTTCATATATAGTCAGAAAAAGTACAGTAATAAATGTCTGATACTGAATCTTTAAAGCTTAGATTACAGAAATGTTTAAATGTTCGAATCCCTGTCACACCAAACACACTTCTCTCCTAACATATTTTTTATTACAGGAGCTTCTGATATTTTGTTTAAAATGATTTATTTTCATCAAGTTTATTTATTTTGCTATCATTTATTTTTGTTATATATTGCCTACAGCATGATATTAAGCTTAGAGTATCTGACACGATCAGGCCTGGCATAATCTCTTGGTTAACCTGGTGATTATTAGGCTTAGAGTATATAACACGACAAAGCCTAACATAGCCTAGTTAACCTAGTGATATTAGGCTTATAGTATCCGACACGATAAGGCCTGGCATAATCTCTTGGTTAACCTGGTGATTATTAGGCTTAGAGTATATAACACGACAAAGCCTAACATAGTCTAGTTAACCTAGTGATACTAGGCTTAGAGTATCTGACACGACAAATCCTGGCATAATCTAGTGATTAACCTAGTGATATTTAACTTAGGGTACCTTCCATTTAGTAAAATGAGATTCAAAATTGGTAATCCTAAAGGTAGCTTCTTATGAAAATAATGATATATGTAATCGGATACCTTACACAATAAAAAATGTGGAAATAACCGAATAAGAAAAGGATCACGTCTTACCGAGTTATTTTAACATGCTAAAGTACAATTTATGTTTAATAATTCTCACCGACTTTTACATTTAAAATATTAATATTATAGTTGTTAACTCAAGTTATTTATTTAGCTACACACGTGCCCTCTCTCAAAAGAAATAGATACTGTTGTTTTCCGCATATAGAAATTCATGTTGAATTATGTTTTATTAGTTTCGTATTTTCGAGAAAAATAGGAAATCATGTTAAAAGTAAACATTATTGAAAAGGGTATTATTTGTTATAGTTCTGAAACAAATATTGGTATTCACAAACAATGTGTGTATTAGATGTATGTAATTTTATTTTCCTGGTAGAATAAAAACACCATTGAATATTCTATTCTATATCATTGTACTTTCTTTTTATCAAAGAGTATATCTTTAAATAAGTATAATAAGTTTATTAATTTACAGTGGTAGAGTTAGTCTGTTCTTCGACCACGTATACTTGTCTAGTACAGTAATAATAATAATAAAAGTCAGCGAGTTCAGTTGAGTAACTCTGAAGTTTAAATATTAAATCATTCTTTTTACTATTAATTTTACTTTGTAGTGCTAGATGGCAGCACATTTTAAGTTTACCTGAGGTCCCTTAGATATATCTACTAAAGAATTTTTAGTGAAAATAAATTTAATAAAAACCTATAGTGAGGAAAGCAATTATAAATATGTGTTAAAACGAAATGTACTAGAGTACGATCACGTGTTGATATCTTAAACTGTGATAGGTTGGTTACCAACCAATCATAAAGTGCCACCTCAGCATAAACTCTGTAAAGTGTAGCAACCAAACACTGCCCAATGGCAGTAGTGTAATCTAGTAATGGTTTCCAGGAGTAAAATAAAGCAAGATAAATGCGTGAAAGTTGAACGTTTAGTTGTTAAAGGAAACTTTATTTTCGCTGAGTTTTCGTTTCATGTTTATATACCAATATTTCTAATTAATCTGTCGAAAGTTTGGTTCAAAAATCACTAGTATGTACATAACTCAAAACACTTTACTTTTCACAAGAACACCAACGATCAAATAATTTTTCACAAATAAATACCCTTTATAACTTATAATAATACTGATGTGATTTCCTTCACGTTTTGAAGGAATATAAAGTAAATTAAAAGTAAGAATAGTACACAATAAATTAATTAAAACTGGTGAATTATTAGGAAACTTTTTAACTTGAGGGAATGATTGGACCATATGAAATAAGATATTGGTTTCATATTGATTCGTAGTTTCTGTAAAAAGATTTGCTATAAATTTAAGTAAAATTACATCTTTTTCTCTATGCATGTCAATGAATTTATAAATAAGTGCGAGATCTATCACATAGAGCTTTCTCTATGCAACCCAGTCAATCCCAAAATTTTAGGAAGAAATGGTTCACTTTCTGACTGGGTAAACATTAACTGTTTCTTATCAAATGGCGGAAAACGCAATTTATTTCCTAGAATTGTCTCACATGTTCCTATTGGACGCTTCTTGAGAGGTTTTGATCCAATGAGGAAAGTGATAACTGAATCATCCACGGGAGAGTTTAGAAAATAAAGATCTTTTGTCTGTTTGTCAATGAACACATCTTTCAAACAACGCATACAACTAGGACCTAAGCAAGGACAGGAGTGCTGTTTGTCTCTCAGATACAATGACATTAAGGGACTGTAATTAGAATGAGAAACTGTATTGGAATTAACACTAAGTTCTTCTCTCTTCAACAGATCCTTCTGTTTACTATCGTCTTTCGCAAAACGTAATTTTTTGGGCGATTCTAGCGACATCCTGCGGTCGTGACTGTACCCAGATCGTATTTTTCTCAAGGAACTCCGCGGTTCTCTCAGACAGCCTGTTTTCTTCGAGTTGCCTCGACGTGTGGAACGTGGATGTTCCTCCTCACCCATAAGCCAATATGTTATCATTTCTCCTTTCCCCTGTCGGAAATAACAAACATTATTACAGATATATCTATTTTCTGTCAGTATTTTTATCAGAAATGTGTACAATTTTTGCACACCAAGAAATGTGCAGGATTGCCGTAGCATTATGCGCTTTCTGAACTCCTACGTTTCTCAAAAGGAAAACAAAATCGTCTTTTGTATAATGCCTCGTTTAGATAGAAACGTTACTTAGGGCTTTTCAGCTTGCTTAAAACTATCGACCTAAACATTATTTTCAGAATATAAGAACTACTCTACAGCAAATTGTTGTTTATTGGTTAACTGACACATAAAATCAAGGCAAGAAATTTCTAAGCGAAGTTTGACAATTAAATAAATTTTAAAGATTGGTTAATGACAATGAAATACAGTAGTGTGAAAGAAATATCAAATCAGGCTTAATTTGTGGTATTCTAAGACTTAAATATTTTCGGTTACAATTGGAATGCTCAAAACAAGCGAACACTGAATGCTCTTGGACCATAATTTAGTTAATTTAATAACAAATTAGACAGTTATTTTAATAAAAAATTAGACAGTTATTTTAATAACAAATTAGACAGTTATTTTGATAACAAATTAGACAGTTATTTTAATAACAAATTAGACAGTTATTTTAATAAAAAATTAGACAGTTATTTTAATAACAAATTAGACAGTTATTTTAATAAAAAATTAGACAGTTATTTTGATAACAAATTAGACAGTTATTTTGATAACAAATTAGACAGTTATTTTGATAACAAATTAGACAGTTATTGTTATAACAAATTAGACAGTTATTTTGATAACAAATTAGACAGTTATTTTAATAAAAAATTAGACAGTTATTTTGATAACAAATTAGACAGTTATTGTTATAACAAATTAGACAGTTATTTTGATAACAAATTAGACAGTTATTTTAATAACAAATTAGACAGTTATTTTGATAACAAATTAGACAGTTATTTTGATAACAAATTAGACAGTTATTTTGATAACAAATTAGACAGTTATTGTTATAGCGTTAAATGATGTGATTGTACAATCGTATTTAACAGAGAGAGCAGTCTACCACATAAAGATCTCAACTTTAATTTATCAGAATTAATTTGTGTGTGCCAAAAATCTTTTCACGAAAGTTAGAACTTCCATTATTAATAAGAATGTTTATTTTTTGGTTAAAATTTACTGAGTTTCGAAAAAAATAAACAAGAAGACTTAAAGTTAAAAAAAGCGAAAGAAACTAAAATCTGAGACGAAAAACTTATTAATACAATAATATTAGCAACTGCCATCTAGTGGCCAAATAATAAATAATAATAATAAATAAATTTAGTATTCCGAAAGTTGTTTAATTTCAAAGTCTAAGTATAAGGAAGTTTATTTCAATGTACACCTAGATCAACGTGTGTTATTGGGTAATATTAGTTTAGGAGAATTTCGCTTCTCATCAGTAACCCTGAACAAAAGTTAAGGAAATAGAGATAAGCTGTTGGTATGAACTTGCTTGGTACTGATTTCACTTATCTAATGTATAGGTTTTTCTAGCAGCGACTACAAAGCACGTTCGCACCAACAGCATATTTGATATGTTTTATATGACACACAGTATTCTCTGTTGTAGCAGTTCAAGACAGAAGACAGATTTAAGACAATGTTAAGATCTGAACATAAGCTATCCTAAGTCGCTTCTGTTCTTTGGAGGCACAAAGTAAACTTATTAGGATTGGTGAGAATCAGTGGTGTTTTGCCAGCTATAAGTGGACACATAAACATTTTATAACAGTTTATATTAGAGAGATGGTTTAAGTTTTTGTTGAAATAAACCTTCCCCTAGTGGCTCAGCGGTATGTCTGTGGACTCACACCCCTAAAAACTGGATTTATAAATCCATGGTCAGCAGAGCACCGATAGCCTTTTGTGTACTTTTAAACAAACAAACAAAAAATAAATATACGACAATGAAGAAAACATAAAGAAATATTTTCATGGCTTGATTGTTGGGGTGTTTAACTTGAGATCAAAACCCGTCCCCGAACATATTTGCCATTTCAGGCGTGAGGGTGTTACAATGTTACGGTTAAGCTCACTATATGTTGGTAAAAGGAAGCTCAAAGTTAGCAGTGAATTGTGTTGACCAGCTGCTTTTGTTTTAGCCTATTGCTTTAAAAGTAGTAACGGTTACCCTGAGTTACTAAGCGCGGAATTAAAAACAACAAGAAACAAACATTTATTCAATCGTTTGTGAGAAAGTTATTTATCAATTTACATGATCTGTATACCAGTGTGTAACAAATCAGATATCTCATAAATTATGTCTTTTTGGTACTTATCCAACCAATAGGAATGATGCACTCAGACCTTCATCAGTAAATATTATTTGTTTATAAAATCAACCAATAGAAATGATCCACTCAGACCTTCATCAGTAAATATTATTTGTTTATAAAATCAACCAATAGAAGTGATGCACTCAGACCTTCATCAGTAAATATTATTTGTTTATAAAATCAACCAATAGAAATGATGCACTCAGACCTTCATCAGTAAATAGTATTTGTTTACAAAATCAACCAATAGGAATGATCCACTCAGACCTTCATCAGTAAATATTATTTGTTTATAAAATCAACCAATAGAAATGATCCACTCAGACCTTCATCAGTAAATATTATTTGTTTATAAAATCAACCAATAGGAATGATCCACTCAGACCTTCATCAGTAAATATTATTTGTTTATAAAATCAACCAATAGAAATGATGCACTCAGACCTTCATCAGTAAATATTATTTGTTTATAAAATCAACCAATAGAAGTGATGCACTCAGACCTTCATCAGTAAATATTATTTATTTATAAAATCAACCAATAGAAATGATCCACTCAGACCTTCATCAGTAAATATTATTTGTTTATAAAATCAACCAATAGGAATGATCCACTCAGACCTTCATCAGTAAATATTATTTGTTTATAAAATCAACCAATAGAAATGATGCACTCAGACCTTCATCAGTAAATATTATTTGTTTATAAAATCAACCAATAGAAATGATGCACTCAGACCTTCATCGGTAAATATTATTTGTTTATAAACGTAATGCTGTTGGTTTAGGTTTACCATTATATTTCACTCCACAAAAAACAAACAAACAAATAAACAAAAAACAAACTCAATTTGTTTTTATTTATTTGTGTGTATGTGCTTGTTTGTGTGAGCATAATTTGAGTACAACGAAACACTTTATGTAAATGTATCAACAAAATATTACAGAGAAGTTAGTGATAAGACATACAAAATCAACAATACCAAATCAACAATTTCATCTCATAAGACGAAGCTTAAGATACGGTCTTTATGGTTCTACATATTACACTGGCGCAACGTTTAAAACTCGAATGATGTTAATTTTAAAAATCGCTGGTTAACTTCAGCGCCACCTATGTCAGAACATTTCAAACTAAACTTTTAAGATCACAATCGAGTATCATCTGGACAGTCATTTACTTTGTAGCTGAAAGCTTCTACTCACTTGAAGACAAACAAATCGATACATCTAAAAATTAGACCAACTTTGAGAAAACTAGGCCTAATTACTCAGAACTTAACATATTTACTTGCTAGAAGTTTTAACACAAAAAAATATTATGCAGGCATTGAGTGACACCTTTAAAAAAATATTAAGAAAACAAAATTGTTATGGTTAAATTAATTAACTTTGTTTTTTTTTTGGTTCGTTATCAGTTAGTCAGTAAGTTTAATTAATTAACAATATCTAATTTTATTAATGAGAAAATATACTCTTCACCTATATACGCACACAGCAAAGGAAACAACTAACAAACAGACTAACATGGCTACGCGGGTAGGGGAGTTCGAGTTGCAACCTGACAGTCTCGGGTTCGAATCCCTGTCGCAACAAACATGCTGTGGGAGTTTTATATTTTATGCAGTCAATCCCATTATTCGTTGGTAAAAGAAAAGCCCAAACAATAGCGATGGGTAGTGATGACTAGCCAGTCGCTTTCCTTATAGTCTTACAGATGACTAGCCAGTCGCTTTCCTTACAGTCTTACAAATGACTAGCCAGTCGCTTTCTCTATAGTCTTACAGCTGACTAGCCAGCAGCTTTCCCTATAGTCTTACAGATGACTAGCCAGCCGCTTTCCCTATAGTCTTATAGATGACTATCAAGCCACTTTCCCTATAGTCTTACAGATGACTAGCCAGCAGCTTTCCCTATAGTCTTACAGGTGACTAGCCAGTCGCTTTCCTTATAATCTTACAGATGACTAGCCAGCCGCTTTCCCTATAGTCTTACAGATGACTAGCCAGCCGCTTTCCCTATAGTCTTACAGATGACTAGCCAGCAGCTTTCCCTATAGTCTTACAGATAACTAGCCAGCCGCTTTCCCTATAGTCTTACAAATGACTAGCCAGCCGCTTTCCCTATAGTCTTACAAATGACTAGCCAGCCGCTTTCCCTATAGTCTTACAGATGACTAGCCAGCAGCTTTCCTTATAGTCTTATAGATGACTAGCCAGCCGCCTTCCCTATAGTCTTACATATCACTAGCCAGCAGCTTTCCCTATAGTCTTACAAATGACTAGCAAGCCGCTTTCCCTATAGTCTTACAGATGACTAGCCAGCCGCTTTCCCTATGGTCTTACAAATGACTAGCCAGCCGCCTTCCTATAGTCTTACATATGACTAGCCAGCTTCTTTCCCTATAGTCTTACAGATGACTAGCCAGCAGCTTTCCTTATAGTCTTATAGATGACTAGCAAGCCGCTTTCCCTATAGTCTTACAAATGACTAGCCAGCCGCTTTCCCTATAGTCTTACAGATGACTAGCCAGCCGCTTTCCCTATAGTCTTACAGATGACTAGCCAGCCGCTTTCCCTATGGTCTTACAAATGACTAGCCAGCCGCCTTCCCTATAGTCTTACATATGACTAGCCAGCTTCTTTCCCTATAGTCTTACAGATGACTAGCCAGCAGCTTTCCTTATAGTCTTATAGATGACTAGCAAGCCGCTTTCCCTATAGTCTTACAAATGACTAGCCAGCCGCTTTCCCTATAGTCTTACAGATGACTAGCCAGCAGCTTTCCTTATAGTCTTATAGATGACTAGCCAGCCGCCTTCCCTATAGTCTTACATATGACTAGCCAGCCGCTTTCCCTATAGTATTACACCATTAAATTACAGACGGCTAGCGCAGATAGCGCTCGTGTAGTTTTGCTCGCAATCCAAAAACGGATAAACAACTAATAAAAATTGATAGGTACTTCGTACCTGCTGTTTCTTCTCTCACGACAGAGAAAGATCCTCACAGTTGATCAACAGGTATCGACGGTCAAAACGTATATATATATATATATATTTAAAATTTCGAAACGATTTATTGTTTCACTTATATCATTTTTAAAGAAGACAAAAATTATCATAAAAAAACACACGAACATCCTAGATCAATGAAGGAAGCCTCCTTTGAACCGTTAAGTACTTTGGTTGTACATCATTTAGTATATATTTACAGTAATACATTTGCCAGTGAGGGATTGTTTGGACTTCGTCATGATCTATGTGTATACAAGTTGTTTGCAGAGAAAGGCTCACATCTGTGACGTCACGTACATCTATTAGCATGTACAAATATACACGTATCATGTAAGATATACTTAACTCTCCACGTAATGAAAATATATTATAATTTTGATACCCTGAGTGGGATTTCAAAAATCATGTGAGCTAGGGTTTAGTAGAATAAATGTCAGTTTTGAATAACTGCAGATCGACGAGAGTGTTAGAGATGTTTATTGACAAGAGTAAAACAGTCTAAGTAAACCTTGTAATTAATACTGTTAAAAGAAAGGTTTATATCATTACGATCGTATATACACGAAATAATATTTCTAACAGAAGATAAAGTGAACAAACCACAACCCGAATTGAACAAACCACAACCCAAATTGAAGAAACTACAACCCGAATTGAAGAAACTACAACCCGAATTCAACAAACTACATCCATTAAAGTGAAGCAAACAAACTACAACTGTTTTAAGTTAAATGAACAAACTATAACCTTTGAAGTGCAGTGAACAGTTGTAAAACTGTTTGAAGTAAAGTGACCAAATTACAATCGTTGAGGTGAAGTAAACAAACTACAATCGTTGAAGTGAAGTAAACAAACTACAATCGTTGAAGTGAAGTAAACAAACTACAATCGTTGAAGTGAAGTAAACAAATTACAATCGTTACAGTGAAGTAAACAAACTACAATCGTTGAAGTGAAGTAAACAAGCTACAATCGTTGAAATAAAGTGCACAAATTACAATCGTTGAAGTGAAGTAAACAAACTACAATCGTTGAAGTGAAGTAAACAAACTACAATCGTTGAAGTGAAGTAAACAAACTACAATCGTTGAAGTGAAGTAAACAAGCTACAATCGTTGAAATAAAGTGAACAAATTACAATCGTTGAAGTGAAGTAAACAAACTACAATCGTTGAAGTGAAGTAAACAAACTACAATCGTTGAAGTGAAGTAAACAAATTACAATCGTTGAGGTGAATGTAAACAAACTACAATCGTTGAAGTGAAGTAAACAAGCTACAATCGTTGAAATAAAGTGAACAAATTACAATCGTTGAAGTGAAGTAAACAAACTACAATCGTTGAAGTGAAGTAAACAAACTACAATCGTTGAAGTGAAGTAAACAAACTACAATCGTTGAAGTGAAGTAAACAAGCTACAATCGTTGAAATAAAGTGAACAAATTACAATCGTTGAAGTGAAGTAAACAAACTACAATCGTTGAAGTGAAGTAAACAAACTACAATCGTTGAAGTGAAGTAAACAAATTACAATCGTTGAGGTGAATGTAAACAAACTACAATCGTTGAAGTGAAGTAAACAAGCTACAATCGTTGAAATAAAGTGAACAAATTACAATCGTTGAAGTGAAGTAAACAAACTACAATCGTTGAAGTGAAGTAAACAAACTACAATCGTTGAAGTGAAGTAAACAAATTACAATCGTTGAGGTGAATGTAAACAAACTACAATCGTTGAAGTGAAGTAAACAAGCTACAATCGTTGAAATAAAGTGAACAAATTACAATCGTTGAAGTGAAGTAAACAAACTACAATCGTTGAAGTAAAGTAAACAAACTACAGTCGTTGAAGTGAAGTAAACAAGCTACAATCGTTGAAATAAAGTGAACAAATTACAATCGTTGAAGTGAAGTAAACAAACTACAATCGTTGAAGTGAAGTAAACAAACTACAATCGTTGAAGTGAAGTAAACAAGCTACAATCGTTGAAATAAAGTGAACAAATTACAATCGTTGAAGTGAAGTAAACAAACTACAATCGTTGAAGTGAAGTAAACAAGCTACAATCGTTGAAGTGAAGTAAACAAATTACAATCGTTGAGGTGAATGTAAACAAACTACAATCGTTGAAGTGAAGTAAACAAGCTACAATCGTTGAAATAAAGTGAACAAATTACAATCGTTGAAGTGAAGTAAACAAACTACAATCGTTGAAGTGAAGTAAACAAACTACAATCGTTGAAGTGAAGTAAACAAACTACAATCGTTGAAGTGAAGTAAACAAGCTACAATCGTTGAAATAAAGTGAACAAATTACAATCGTTGAAGTGAAGTAAACAAACTACAATCGTTGAAGTGAAGTAAACAAACTACAATCGTTGAAGTGAAGTAAACAAATTACAATCGTTGAGGTGAATGTAAACAAACTACAATCGTTGAAGTGAAGTAAACAAGCTACAATCGTTGAAATAAAGTGAACAAATTACAATCGTTGAAGTGAAGTAAACAAACTACAATCGTTGAAGTGAAGTAAACAAACTACAATCGTTGAAGTGAAGTAAACAAACTACAATCGTTGAGTGAAGTAAACAAGCTATAATCGTTGAAGTAAAGTAAACAAACTACAATCGTTGCTGTAAAGTGAACAAATTACAATCGTTGAAGTAAAGTAAACAAATTACAATCGTTGAAGTGAAGTAAACAAATTACAATCGTTGAGGTGAAGCGAACAAACTACAATCGTTGAAGTAAAGTGAACAAATTACAATTGTTGAAGTAAAGTAAACAAATTACAATTGTTGAAGTGAAGTGAACAAATTACAATTGTTGAAGTGAAGTGAACAAATTACAATTGTTGAAGTGAAGTAAACAAATTACAATCGTTGAGGTGAAGCGAACAAACTACAATCGTTGAAGTAAAGTGAACAAATTACAATCGTTGAAGTAAAGTGAACAAATTACAATTGTTGAAGTGAAGTGAACAAATTACAATTGTTGAAGTAAAGTGAAGAAAGTACAACTGTTTGAACTGAAGTGAACAAACTAAAACTACCTCAGTAAAAACCTTAAGTCTAAAACAAGATAACCGTCCAACCTTCTGTGTATGTTCCACTTGTCCCCAATCCTTTCTTTTTATCTTCCATCCGATTACGAATGTAGCGTGCTAACCACCAGAACGTATATTAAGCAATATCAACCCCTCTGAACAGAGAGTTTAAATGATTGTGTCTTGTTCTCTCTCCTTCAGAATCTATAATACGTCCCTTTCCTGGTACAAGAAGAACATGTTGTATTTTGTTCTTCCCAGATATCGCTGGAAAGAACTCAAGTTCTGTGATCAACACATTGAGTTAATCACGGCTGATTTCACAATAAATGGTAAACTTGTGTTTAGAACTCAAGTTCTGTGATCAACACATTGAGTTAATCACGGCTGATTTCACAATAAATGGTAAACTTGTGTTTAGAACTCAAGTTCTGTGATCAACACATTGAGTTAATCACGGCTGATTTCACAATAAATGGTAAACTTGTGTTTAGAACTCAAGTTCTGTGATCAACACATTGAGTTAATCACGGCTGATTTCACAATAAATAGTAAACTTGTGTTTCTTTTCTTTTTGTTGAATCTTTTACAAGTTTGTATCTTTACCTGAAATTTCTGATTTAGAGCACAATTATTTTTACATGTTATATGATCGGGCTCTTGTTAAACATAAAGTTGCACAATGGGATGTTTGTAGTCTGCCCAAAACGGGCAGTTAAAATAAGAAAGAAATCCGCATCGGTAATAATTTATAATAGTTTGTTTGTAATTAATCACAAAGTTACACAATGGGCTCTCTGTTTTCTTTAATTTATAATAGTTTGTTTGTAATTAATCACAAAGTTACACAATGGGCTCTCTGTTTTCTTTAATTTATAATAGTTTGTTTGTAATTAATCACAAAGTTACATAATGGGCTCTCTGTTTTCTTTAATTTATAATAGTTTGTTTGTAATTAATCACAAAGTTATACAATGGGTTCTCTGTTTTCTTTAATTTATAATAGTTTGTTTGTAATTAATCACAAAGTTATACAATGGGCTCTCTGTTTTCTTTAATTTATAATAGTTTGTTTGTAATTAATCACAAAGTTACACAATGGGTTCACTGTTTTCTTTAATTTATAATAGTTTGTTTGTAATTAATCACAAAGTTACACAATGGGCTCTCTGTTTTCTTTAACTTATAATAGTTTGTTTGTAATTAATCACAAAGTTACACAATGGGCTCTCTGTTTTCTTTCTACCGTAGGTATCGAACCCCCATTTCTAGCGTTGTAAGTCTGCAGACACTCAGCTGTGCCACTGGAAAGGATTAAAGTATTTTTTTTTTTTTTTACCATAGATCGTTTGTGATTAAGTACAAAGCTACACGATAGTTTATCGATTCTCTGTCCACCACGGATATGAAACCTGGTTCCTAGCGTTAAATTACAAGAGTTGAAGAATCCAAGAAGAAAGAGTTAGATGACTCTGGTTTGATTATACATAAGAAGCAACTAATTTTGAGTGTAAAATATTTACTGAAACCTTAAAGTCAATTGAGTTTTAGTTTCCGTTCGTTCTAATGTAATCGCTAAAGACAAGTTTTAATACATTTATTGATCTCTTCCATTACGTTTGTTTGTTTTGAATTTCGCGCAGGCTGTCTTCGCTAACTGTATTTAATTTTAGCAGTGAAAGACAACTAAATGGAAGGCAACTAGTCATCACCACTCACAGCCAACTCTTGGGCTACTCTTTTTACCAATGAATAGTGAAATGGATTGGATATGATAGCACTCCCACGGTTGAAAAGGCATGTTCCGTGTGACAGGGATTCGAACCCAAGACTCTCAAGCACCATAGCCACCTGACTTAGTCGAGTCCTGAATTGCATGAAGAAATGAAAAGTCCATTAGAAACTTTCGATTCTTAATCTGAGGTCGCGGGTCCGAATCCCTGTCACGCCAAACATGCTCGCCCTTTCAGCCATGGGGGCGTTATAATTTTCTGGTCAATCCCACTATTCGTTGGTAAAAGAGTACCTAGCCCAATAGTTAGCGGTGGGTGGTAATGACTAGCTGTCTTCCCTTTAGTCTTACACTGCTAAAGTAAGGACGACTAGCGCAGATAGCTCTCGTGTAACTTTGCGCAAAATTCAAAAGAAACAAACTTTAGTTCGTAACTCCATCTGTTGTCCGATTTGAGATCTAATTTAGACTGTGGTTACTGAGTATTTATTCTTGTTTAGTATCCATCATCCATGTTTTTTTGTAACAAAACAAAAGAAGTTTGAAGCTATTTGAAGTCCCGGATAAATGGCTCATGGACCAGCTATGTTTTTGTTTTTCAAGTACAAACGTTTATCTCATATCTTCATCTTTCGTCCAATTTGTGATCTAACTACAGTTTTGGACCCAGAAAGTGAAACCTTTTCGATTAATGCGTTTGATAGATTAACTTATTCTATTTATGCCTAAAATAATTTCAACTACAAGGAAGGCTGGTAGAGATCTTAATTCGTAATAAAATTAAATACAGTATATGTAGCCCTAACGGTGGATATTACTATTGCAATAAAATATATATAATTAAAGAAAACAAATTCATGGATTAATTTACTCTAATTTGGCCTAAATGGATTTCAAGCACCGCGGCTATTGAACATTCACATTTTTTTTATAATAAGAACGTTTGATGGAAGGAATTTCGACAAACTGTCAGCTGCATTCTTTGTTGTCTCTCTTTGATTTATCACGTGACTATCGAGGGGTGGGGATGCTGGCTGGACGTAATAAGACGATATCTTTAACATCCTAGTGCTTATAATAACTGATATAGCATTGTGGCTACAGGCTTACCCAAACTGTATTACTTATGTATAAATATGTACACCTTAATATACCACGAGAAGCAATCCGAAGCAATCAGTAAAATTTGAGATAAAAAGGTTATTTTAAAACAATACGTTATACAATACAACAGCCGGCATAGAAATATGTCACACTTAGAAATATATGTATATATATCCTTGAAATTTGAGTAACATTAATTTGATAAATAAGAGTTTTTTATGGTACAGCATATTTTGAGCCGTTGATTTTAAAATTACCACAACCATAAACTGTAATAAATATAACCGACGATAGATGGCAGCAAACGATGGTAAAGAGAACTTACGATGTTTGACGTTTGTACCTTATTTACATTGTAATAACAAATATTTTTATTTCCTGCTTTTGAAGTTCATAAGTCACGCTGTATTGCAGCGACCGATTCAGCGCACAATTCTTCTCGCACCCATGTTTTGCTAATATCACGACATGTCTACTGACTGACTGACAGACAACACATTGCTCTATAGTGGTATGAATGGTTAAAACATGGTGATCCCTAGAGGAGGTTTTTGGCCCTTTTCGGGGGAGTTGGAGGAACATAAGTTATCTTTTCTCTAACAAAATTGTACTTACACACACACACAGATGTATTATCTAAACTTAAGTTACCTTAATGTTAATAATTCCTCTCTCTTCCAAATGGTATCCTCCAATTTTTTCTAGTATTTTCTTGGTTTCAGAGCTACAATGAATCTTGAGAGCTGTGTATAATAAAAAGAGTTATCTTAGAAAACAATAAGAACAACAAAGAATATCCTAAGTGGCTTCCAAAGTGACACTGAATTTATTATCACTCAATACCGGGCTCCAAGAAAGATTCAACTCATTTGCTTTCTATTTGCATTCTGGTTTAATATAAATCGATGCATTTTTATAGGTGGCGTAGTAGTTTTGATAATTTCCTTTTTAGAATCCCTCTACGCTTTATGACTAGATGTAACTAATATTCGCTGTGGTAAAAGTAACTATTTCACATATGGTTGCTGTACAATGCTATTATTTAATTAGTGAAACCACGATGGATTTTTATTAAAGGTACACAATATGTGGTTTGTCCATCACGGGAACTGAAACTCAATTACAGTATGTGACAAAATGTTTACTATTTCTTGTTCCTGGGCAGAAAGTGTTATTTCCCACTTGCTTATGCCTAAAGTAAATAGAAGAGACCTGTTTTTCTCTTCAAACTTTGTTTTTATAACCTGGGTAATGAAGTTTTCAAATTTATCCATTTTCCAGAACATTCCAAGTGGATTCAGTGCTGAGTAGCTGATAGAGAATTTTCTCGAACTTAAAAGAATTTTCTCGAACTTTCTAGAATGTTGTAGAACTTACGAGAATTTTCAAGAACCTTTTAGAATTTTCTAGACTTTCCATAGTAATATATATATATATATATACAGGGAATCACCACTTCAGTTTAGTTCTAGCTGCCTAAGTGAACACATAGACCTATCTAATTTTATCCGAAATTGCATCAAGAAGCTGCAAGCAATCTCCAGACGCATCCTGCTATGTATGTGGCCAATTTATCAAGATAAGAGTGAAAAAGTACTCTAGGACAGCATTTTACCTGCGAGCACAAGCTCTAGAAGGTAAGACGGTCAATTTTTGTTTGCTTGAACAGTGAGATTTTATATTATATAAATTTTAGACTTTTAAAAATTTAAATATATTTTTTATTTTTTAATTTCCAATAATATAGAAAAAAATATCACATACAAAATATTTTACATGAACCTCTTACACCTTAGTTGTGGATGAAATAAATTTATTCTTCATAATAACAATTTTATTTTGCTCTTTTGCAGGATGGTACAGAGGGGAAAAGAGAGCCATGAAGTTCGCTATTCCAAGAACTTGGTGTGAACCCACTAACCACACAAGCAATTGCTACTTCTACATGGTAAACCCTTCCAAACATCGGGCTGGCATAAATGCATGTGCTATCATGTATCCGGACCTTCCATCATCCATCGCCCCAGTGCCACACTGCCCTGAACTTCCTGTACCTACTCTGTCAGAGAGAAAGCAGCCATCCTCAGAAGAGAGCAGCAAATCAGAAGAGGAGGTAGACGTTGAAGATCCAGCTTATAATTTCAGAAGTGCAGCTGGTGAGAGAAACCCATACTACTCCAACCAAAGAGACATCAATGACTTGATCAGGGAAGTCTTGGTCTAACAAAGTTGAATGCCGAACTTTTGACATCGAGGATAAAGGAGTGGGATTAGTTAGATGAAAGTGTGCAACTCGCAAGTCAGAAGAAGTGTCACCAACACTTCTAAATATTTTTATTCATATTTGTATAACTTTAGTATAAATACATGTAAATCTTGATTCATATGTTGTTTTATTCAGACCTTATGTAAATGAAAATGTGCAAATTTGCCCGTTTTTACATATAAAATAGGTTAATTTCTAAATGTCATTATCCAGGTTACAAAAGCAAAGTTTGAATGGAATAATGGCCATTTTCTGTACTTTTACAACATAAGCAATTGAGAAATAACGCATACTATCCAGGAACAAGATTTGTGTTACATAGTATTATTATCAGCATGTGCTTCCTAACTTTCCTTTGAGCCACTCTCAGCTTGAAAATTGCAAGTAAAAGTGAAAATAGCAAACAAATAATCAGACAAAAACGTGCACAGTGATATCTGAATGCACAAAATAATATCTTATATATACCAGACAGATTTGCAAATGCTAAGACAAAGTAGTTTCAATTCTTTCTACCAGGGGGCTTCATTTACAAAGAGAACTCTAATATCCACCAGTTTCGATTAACTCAAATGATGACATATCGGTAAACAAATCTAGAGGTTTGTTTCAGATAGAGAAATATTGTAAAACTCTTAATGATGGTTCAAAAGAAAATATCTACTTCTCTGAAAGTTATTTATGGAAAATATTTTAAACAATGAACATTGTGAATGTTTTTTGGTTTTCTCCAATGTAGGAACAAAATCTAACAAGTGTAGAGAGGGCAGTATATATCGTAAGTTTTCCATGTTGATTTGATAAGTAGTCAAATCCATCAGCCACAAGGACTTAGACAATAGTAATAATATTAATACCTACAAGGACTTAGACAATAGTAATAATATTAATACCTACAAGGACTTAGACAATAGTAATAATATTAATACCTACAAGGACTTAGACAATAGTAATAATATTAATACCTACAAGGTTAGACAATAGTAATAATATTAATACCTACAAGGTTAGACAATAGTAATAATATTAATACCTACAAGGTTAGACAATAGTAATAATATTAATACCTACAAGGTTAGAGAATAGTAATAATATTAATACCTACAAGGTTAGACAATAGTAATAATATTAATACCTACAAGGTTAGACAATAGTAATAATATTAATACCTACAAGGTTAGACAATAGTAATAATATTAATACCTACAAGGTTAGACAATAGTAATAATATTAATACCTACAAGGTTAGACAATAGTAATAATATTAATACCTACAAGGTTAGAGAATAGTAATAATATTAATACCTACAAGGTTAGACAATAGTAATAATATTAATACCTAAAAGGTTAGACAATAGTAATAATATTAACACCTACAAGGTTAGACAATAGTAATAATATTAACACCTACAAGGTTAGACAATAGTAATAATATTAACACCTACAAGGTTAGACAATAGTAATAATATTAACACCTACAAGGTTAGACAATAGTAATAATATTAACACCTACAAGGTTAGACAATAGTAATAATATTAACACCTACAAGGTTAGACAATAGTAATAATATTAACACCTACAAGGTTGGACAATAGTAATAATATTAACACCTACAAGGTTAGACAATAGTAATAATATTAACACCTACAAGGTTAGACAATAGTAATAATATTAACACCTACAAGGTTAGACAATAGTAATAATATTAACACCTACAAGGTTAGACAATAGTAATAATATTAACACCTACAAGGTTAGACAATAGTAATAATATTAACACCTACAAGGTTAGACAATAGTAATAATATTAACACCTACAAGGTTAGACAATAGTAATAATATTAACACCTACAAGGTTAGACAATAGTATTAATATTAACACCTACAAGGTTAGACAATAGTAATAATATTAACACCTACAAGGTTAGACAATAGTAATAATATTAATACCTACAAGGTTAGACAATAGTAATAATATTAATACCTACAAGGTTAGACAATAGTAATAATATTAATACCTACAAGGTTAGACAATAGTAATAATATTAATACCTACAAGGTTAGACAATAGTAATAATATTAATACCTACAAGGTTAGACAATAGTAATAATATTAATACCTACAAGGTTAGACAATAGTAATAATATTAATACCTACAAGGTTAGACAATAGTAATAATATTAATACCTGCAAGGTTAGACAATAGTAATAATATTAATACCTACAAGGTTAGACAATAGTAATAATATTAACACCTACAAGGTTAGACAATAGTAATAATATTAATACCTACAAGGTTAGACAATAGTAATAATATTAATACCTGCAAGGTTAGACAATAGTAATAATATTAATACCTACAAGGTTAGACAATAGTAATAATATTAATATCAACCCTGGTGTCTAGATTACAATATTAATACCTTCAAGGTTAGACAATAGTAATAATATTAATACCTACAAGGTTAGACAATAGTAATAATATTAATACCTACAAGGTTAGACAATAGTAACAATATTAATACCTACAAGGTTAGACAATAGTAACAATATTAATACCTACAAGGTTAGACAATAGTAACAATATTAATACCTACAAGGTTAGACAATAGTAACAATATTAATACCTACAAGGTTAGACAATAGTAACAATATTAATACCTACAAGGTTAGACAATAGTAACAATATTAATACCTACAAGGTTAGACAATAGTAATAATATTAATATCAACCCTGGTGTCTAGATTACAATTTTAATACCTACAAGGTTAGACAATAGTAATAATATTAATACCTACAAGGTTAGACAATAGTAATAATATTAATATCAACCCTGGTGTCTAGATTACAATATTAATACCTAAAGGTTAGGCAATAGTAATAATATTAATACCTACAAGGTTAGACAATAGTAATAATATTAATATCAACCCTGGTGTCTAGATTACAATATTAATACCTAAAGGTTAGGCAATAGTAATAATATTAATACCTACAAGGTTAGACAATAGTAATAATATTAATACCTACAAGGATAGACAATAGTAATAATATTAATACCTACAAGGTTAGACAATAGTAATAATATTAATACTTACAAGGTTAGACAATAGTAATAATATTAATACCTACAAGGTTAGACAATAGTAATAATATTAATACCTACAAGGTTAGACAATAGTAATAATATTAACACCTACAAGGTTAGACAATAGTAATAATATTAATATCAACCCTGGTGTCTAGATTACAATATTAATACCTACAAGGTTAGACAATAGTAATAATATTAATACCTACAAGGTTAGACAATAGTAATAATATTAACACCTACAAGGTTAGACAATAGTATTAATATTAACACCTACAAGGTTAGACAATATAGTATTAATATTAACACCTACAAGGTTAGACAATAGTAACAATATTAATACCTACAAGGTTAGACAATAGTAACAATATTAATACCTACAAGGTTAGACAATAGTAACAATATTAATACCTACAAGGTTAGACAATAGTAACAATATTAATACCTACAAGGTTAGACAATAGTAACAATATTAATACCTACAAGGTTAGACAATAGTAATAATATTAATATCAACCCTGGTGTCTAGATTACAATATTGATACCTACAAGGTTAGACAATAGTAATAATATTAATACCTACAAGGTTAGACAATAGTAATAATATTAATACCTACAAGGTTAGACAATAGTAATAATATTAATATCAACCCTGGTGTCTAGATTACAATATTAATACCTACAAGGTTAGACAATAGTAATAATATTAATACCTACAAGGTTAGACAATAGTAATAATATTAATATCAACCCTGGTGTCTAGATTACAATATTAATACCTACAAGGTTAGGCAATAGTAATAATATTAATACCTACAAGGTTAGACAATAGTAATAATATTAATATCAACCCTGGTGTCTAGATTACAATATTAATACCTACAAGGTTAGACAATAGTAATAATATTAATACCTACAAGGTTAGACAATAGTAATAATATTAATACCTACAAGGTTAGACAATAGTAATAATATTAATACCTACAAGGTTAGACAATAGTAATAATATTAATACCTACAAGGTTAGACAATAGTAATAATATTAATACCTGCAAGGTTAGACAATAGTAATAATATTAATACCTACAAGGTTAGACAATAGTAATAATATTAACACCTATAAGGTTAGACAATAGTAATAATATTAATACCTACAAGGTTAGACAATAGTAATAATATTAATACCTACAAGGTTAGACAATAGTAATAATATTAATATCAACCCTGGTGTCTAGATTACAATATTAATACCTACAAGGTTAGACAATAGTAACAATATTAATACCTACAAGGTTAGACAATAGTAACAATATTAATACCTACAAGGTTAGACAATAGTAACAATATTAATACCTACAAGGTTAGACAATAGTAACAATATTAATACCTACAAGGTTAGACAATAGTAACAATATTAATACCTACAAGGTTAGACAATAGTAACAATATTAATACCTACAAGGTTAGACAATAGTAACAATATTAATACCTACAAGGTTAGACAATAGTAACAATATTAATACCTACAAGGTTAGACAATAGTAACAATATTAATACCTACAAGGTTAGACAATAGTAACAATATTAATACCTACAAGGTTAGACAACGGTAACAATATTAATACCTACAAGGTTAGACAATAGTAATAATTTTAATACCTACAAGGTTAGACAATAGTAATAATATTAATACCTACAAGGTTAGACAATAGTAACAATATTAATACCTACAAGGTTAGACAATAGTAACAATATTAATACCTACAAGGTTAGACAATAGTAAAAATATTAATACCTACAAGGTTAGACAATAGTAAAAATATTAATACCTACAAGGTTAGACAATAGTAACAATATTAATACCTACAAGGTTAGACAATAGTAATAATATTAATACCTACAAGGTTAGACAATAGTAACAATATTAATACCTACAAGGTTAGACAATAGTAACAATATTAATACCTACAAGGTTAGACAATAGTAACAATATTAATACCTACAAGGTTAGACAATAGTAACAATATTAATACCTACAAGGTTAGACAATAGTAACAATATTAATACCTACAAGGTTAGACAATAGTAACAATATTAATACCTACAAGGTTAGACAATAGTAATAATATTAATACCTACAAGGTTAGACAATAGTAATAATATTAATACCTACAAGGTTAGACAATAGTAATAATATTAATACCTACAAGGTTAGACAATAGTAATAATATTAATACCTACAAGGTTAGACAATAGTAATAATATTAATACCTACAAGGTTAGACAATAGTAACAATATTAATACCTACAAGGTTAGACAATAGTAACAATATTAATACCTACAAGGTTAGGCAATAGTAACAATATTAATACCTACAAGGTTAGACAATAGTAACAATATTAATACCTACAAGGTTAGACAATAGTAACAATATTAATACCTACAAGGTTAGACAATAGTAACAATATTAATACCTACAAGGTTAGACAATAGTAACAATATTAATACCTACAAGGTTAGACAATAGTAACAATATTAATACCTACAAGGTTAGACAATAGTAACAATATTAATACCTACAAGGTTAGACAATAGTAACAATATTAATACCTACAAGGTTAGACAATAGTAACAATATTAATACCTACAAGGTTAGACAATAGTAACAATATTAATACCTACAAGGTTAGACAATAGTAACAATATTAATACCTACAAGGTCAGACAATAGTAACAATATTAATACCTACAAGGGTAGACAATAGTAACAATATTAATACCTACAAGGTTAGACAATAGTAACAATATTAATACCTACAAGGTTAGACAATAGTAATAACATTAATACCTACAAGGTTAGACAATAGGAATAATATTAATACCTACAAGGTTAGACAATAGTAATAATATTAATACCTACAAGGTGAGACAATAGTAATAATATTAATACCTACAAGGTCAGACAATAGTAATAATATTAATACCTACAAGGTTAGACAATAGTAATAATATTAATACCTACCAGGTTAGACAATAGTAACAATATTAATACCTACAAGGTTAGACAATAGTAACAATATTAATACCTACAAGGTTAGACAATAGTAACAATATTAATACCTACAAGGTTAGACAATAGTAACAATATTAATACCTACAAGGTTAGACAATAGTAATAATATTAATATCAATCCTGGTGTCTAGATTACAATTTTAATACCTACAAGGTTAGACAATAGTAATAATATTAATACCTACAAGGTTAGACAATAGTAATAATATTAATATCAACCCTGGTGTCTAGATTACAATATTAATACCTAAAGGTTAGGCAATAGTAATAATATTAATACCTACAAGGTTAGACAATAGTAATAATATTAATATCAACCCTGGTGTCTAGATTACAATATTAATACCTACAAGGTTAGACAATAGTAATAATATTAATACCTACAAGGTTAGACAATAGTAATAATATTAATACCTACAAGGTTAGACAATAGTAATAATATTAATACCTACAAGGTTAGACAATAGTAATAATATTAATACCTACAAGGTTAGACAATAGTAATAATATTAATACCTACAAGGTTAGACAATAGTAATAATATTAACACCTACAAGGTTAGACAATAGTAATAATATTAACACCTACAAGGTTAGACAATAGTAATAATATTAATACCTACAAGGTTAGACAATAGTAATAATATTAATACCTACAAGGTTAGACAATAGTAATAATATTAATACCTACAAGGTTAGACAATAGTAATAATATTAATATCAACCCTGGTGTCTAGATTACAATATTAATACCTACAAGGTTAGACAATACTAATAATATTAATTCCTACAAGGTTAGACAATAGTAATAATATTAATACCTACAAGGTTAGACAATAGTAACAATATTAATACCTAGAAGGTTAGACAATAGTAACAATATTAATACCTACAAGGTTAGACAATAGTAACAATATTAATACCTACAAGGTTAGACAATAGTAACAATATTAATACCTACAAGGTTAGACAATAGTAACAATATTAATACCTACAAGGTTAGACAATAGTAACAATATTAATACCTACAAGGTTAGACAATAGTAACAATATTAATACCTACAAGGTTAGACAATAGTAACAATATTAATACCTACAAGGTTAGACAATAGTAACAATATTAATACCTACAAGGTTAGACAATAGTAACAATATTAATACCTACAAGGTTAGACAATAGTAACAATATTAATACCTACAAGGTTAGACAATAGTAACAATATTAATACCTACAAGGTTAGACAATAGTAACAATATTAATACCTACAAGGTTAGACAATAGTAACAATATTAATACCTACAAGGTTAGACAATGGTAACAATATTAATACCTACAAGGTTAGACAATAGTAATAATTTTAATACCTACAAGGTTAGACAATAGTAATAATATTAATACCTACAAGGTTAGACAATAGTAACAATATTAATACCTACAAGGTTAGACAATAGTAACAATATTAATACCTACAAGGTTAGACAATAGTAACAATATTAATACCTACAAGGTTAGACAATAGTAACAATATTAATACCTACAAGGTTAGACAATAGTAACAATATTAATACCTACAAGGTTAGACAATAGTAAGAATATTAATACCTACAAGGTTAGACAATAGTAATAATATTAATACCTACAAGGTTAGACAATAGTAACAATATTAATACCTACAAGGTTAGACAATAGTAACAATATTAATACCTACAAGGTTAGACAATAGTAACAATATTAATACCTACAAGGTTAGACAATAGTAACAATATTAATACCTACAAGGTTAGACAATAGTAACAATATTAATACCTACAAGGTTAGACAATAGTAACAATATTAATACCTACAAGGTTAGACAATAGTAACAATATTAATACCTACAAGGTTAGACAATAGTAACAATATTAATACCTACAAGGTTAGACAATAGTAACAATATTAATACCTACAAGGTTAGACAATAGTAATAATATTAATACCTACAAGGTTAGACAATAGTAATAATATTAATACCTACAAGGTTAGACAATAGTAATAATATTAATACCTACAAGGTTAGACAATAGTAATAATATTAATACCTACAAGGTTAGACAATAGTAATAATATTAATACCTACAAGGTTAGACAATAGTAACAATATTAATACCTACAAGGTTAGACAATAGTAACAATATTAATACCTACAAGGTTAGGCAATAGTAACAATATTAATACCTACAAGGTTAGACAATAGTAACAATATTAATACCTACAAGGTTAGACAATAGTAACAATATTAATACCTACAAGGTTAGACAATAGTAACAATATTAATACCTACAAGGTTAGACAATAGTAACAATATTAATACCTACAAGGTTAGACAATAGTAACAATATTAATACCTACAAGGTTAGACAATAGTAACAATATTAATACCTACAAGGTTAGACAATAGTAACAATATTAATACCTACAAGGTTAGACAATAGTAACAATATTAATACCTACAAGGTTAGACAATAGTAACAATATTAATACCTACAAGGTTAGACAATAGTAACAATATTAATACCTACAAGGTCAGACAATAGTAACAATATTAATACCTACAAGGTTAGACAATAGTAACAATATTAATACCTACAAGGTTAGACAATAGTAACAATATTAATACCTACAAGGTTAGACAATAGTAATAACATTAATACCTACAAGGTTAGACAATAGGAATAATATTAATACCTACAAGGTTAGACAATAGTAATAATATTAATACCTACAAGGTTAGACAATAGTAATAATATTAATACCTACAAGGTCAGACAATAGTAATAATATTAATACCTACAAGGTTAGACAATAGTAATAATATTAATACCTACCAGGTTAGACAATAGTAACAATATTAATACCTACAAGGTTAGACAATAGTAACAATATTAATACCTACAAGGTTAGACAATAGTAACAATATTAATACCTACAAGGTTAGACAATAGTAACAATATTAATACCTACAAGGTTAGACAATAGTAATAATATTAATATCAATCCTGGTGTCTAGATTACAATTTTAATACCTACAAGGTTAGACAATAGTAATAATATTAATACCTACAAGGTTAGACAATAGTAATAATATTAATATCAACCCTGGTGTCTAGATTACAATATTAATACCTAAAGGTTAGGCAATAGTAATAATATTAATACCTACAAGGTTAGACAATAGTAATAATATTAATATCAACCCTGGTGTCTAGATTACAATATTAATACCTACAAGGTTAGACAATAGTAATAATATTAATACCCACAAGGTTAGACAATAGTAATAATATTAATACCTACAAGGTTAGACAATAGTAATAATATTAATACCTACAAGGTTAGACAATAGTAATAATATTAATACCTACAAGGTTAGACAATAGTAATAATATTAATACCTACAAGGTTAGACAATAGTAATAATATTAACACCTACAAGGTTAGACAATAGTAATAATATTAATACCTACAAGGTTAGACAATAGTAATAATATTAATACCTACAAGGTTAGACAATAGTAATAATATTAATACCTACAAGGTTAGACAATAGTAATAATATTAATATCAACCCTGGTGTCTAGATTACAATATTAATACCTACAAGGTTAGACAATAGTAATAATATTAATACCTACAAGGTTAGACAATAGTAATAATATTAATACCTACAAGGTTAGACAATAGTAACAATATTAATACCTAGAAGGTTAGACAATAGTAACAATATTAATACCTACAAGGTTAGACAATAGTAACAATATTAATACCTACAAGGTTAGACAATAGTAACAATATTAATACCTACAAGGTTAGACAATAGTAACAATATTAATACCTACAAGGTTAGACAATAGTAACAATATTAATACCTACAAGGTTAGACAATAGTAACAATATTAATACCCCACAAGGTTAGACAATAGTAACAATATTAATACCTACAAGGTTAGACAATAGTAACAATATTAATACCTACAAGGTTAGACAATAGTAACAATATTAATACCTACAAGGTTAGACAATAGTAACAATATTAATACCTACAAGGTTAGACAATAGTAATAATATTAATACCTACAAGGTTAGACAATAGTAATAATATTAATACCTACAAGGTTAGACAATAGTAACAATATTAATACCTACAAGGTTAGGCAATAGTAATAATATTAATACCTACAAGGTTAGACAATAGTAACAATATTAACACCTACAAGGTTAGACAATAGTAACAATATTAACACCTACAAGGTTAGACAATAGTAACAATATTAATACCTACAAGGTTAGACAATAGTAGCAATATTAACACCTACAAGGTTAGACAATAGTAATAATATTAATACCTACAAGGTTAGACAATAGTAACAATATTAACACCTACAAGGTTAGACAATAGTAACAATATTAATACCTACAAGGTTAGACAATAGTAACAATATTAATACCTACAAGGTTAGACAATAGTAACAATATTAATACCTACAAGGTTAGACAATAATAACAATATTAATACCTACAAGGTTAGACAATAGTAACAATATTAACACCTACAAGGTTAGACAATAGTAATAATATTAATACCTACAAGGTTAGACAATAGTAACAATATTAACACCTACAAGGTTAGACAATAGTAACAATATTAATACCTACAAGGTTAGACAATAGTAAAAATATTAATACCTACAAGGTTAGACAATAGTAGCAATATTAATACCTACAAGGTTAGACAATAGTAACAATATTAATACCTACAAGGTTAGACAATAGTAACAATATTAATACCTACAAGGTTAGACAATAGTAACAATATTAACACCTACAAGGTTAGACAATAGTAATAATATTAATACCTACAAGGTTAGACAATAGTAACAATATTAACACCTACAAGGTTAGACAATAGTAACAATATTAATACCTACAAGGTTAGACAATAGTAATAATATTAATAACTACAAGGTTAGACAATAGTAACAATATTAACACCTACAAGGTTAGACAATAGTAATAATATTAATACCTACAAGGTTAGACAATAGTAACAATATTAACACCTACAAGGTTAGATTTTTATAACTTCTAGTTCTATATTTGTCGTCAAAGGTTTGTCAGTATAATTGAAATGAAGTCTTTTATACATTACGTAATTATATCAACCCTGGTGTCTAGATTACATCCTTACCTTACACGACTTTGAGAGTATAATTTAAGTATGTACCAGCTAAAGGTTATTATTACACAACAAAACTTGATGTGAGAGTCATTTGGTTTTAACTTTTGTGATAGTTACAGAAGAGGCATTTTAGGGCCTGGTTTTTTTTTGTTTTTTTTTCAAACTGAATATAGTACCTCTACCATCAGTGAACCAGCACTTGGAAGCGTTATACACACTAAACATTATACTGAATATTCTGCTTCCCCTCTAAGACGCTCGGCTGTGAGTCTGTAGACTTCTACCACTGAAAATTGAGTTTCGATACCTGCAGTGTGCATAACGTTCATAATGAGCTTAAGAAAAAAATATATATCGAAAACGCGAAAAGCATTAATTGAATCCAAACTTACTAACTGCTACTACGTAAAGTTACTTGGTATCTGCAGTGAAACGTGTTATATGAAACATGCGAACACTAGACAGAAATATTCGTGTGTGCGTTTTTTCTCATCGGACTTGCCTGGCAAGGCCAAGTGTGTTAAGGCGTTCGACTCGTAATCCGAGGATCGCGGGTTCGAATCCCGCTCGCTCTTTCAGCTGTGGGGGCGTTATAATGTGACGATCAATCCCACTATCCGTTGGTAAAAGAGTTGCCCAAGAGTTGGCGGTGGGTGGTGATGACTAGCTGCCTTTCGTCTAGTCTTACACTGCTAAATTAGGGACGGCTAGCGCAGATAGCCCTCGAGTAGCTTTGCGCGAAATTAAAAAAACAAACAAACATCGGGCTATCTGCTGTGTTCACGGAGGGGAATCGAACCCTTGATGTTAGCGTTGTAAATCTGAAGACTTACCGAGGCATGATAATATTTGTGAGTGATTAACCATTCCAAGAGAATGAGGGTGAAGAAGATGCATTTATAGACTTACAGCACCATCTTGCGGATCATTCTGGAGTTAAATTTGCTCTTGTTTTATTGCGTGTTTAAGGCTAAGCACAAAGCTACATAATGGACTATTTGTTCTATGCCCATCACGTGTATCTAAACTCGATTTCTAGCGGTGTAAGTCCGCAGACATATCGTTATGCCACTAGGGGGCGTTCTTTCATGACTAAAAAAATAACAGTCAAACTTTTTGAACACATATATTTATTGAAGTATTTATGACAAACTATTACACAGATACTTCTAGAATTTAAGGGAATTCTGCAAGATATGTGTAGCTGTTTCGGCAACTTGGGAGAAATCAAATACCATCTTCTTCTGAGGACCTCATTTAGAGCAAAAGCATGAGATATAGAGTAATGCTAAATAGACAAATTGTTGCTCATTTGTCCACAGTTATTAAAGTATTATAAAGTGTCCAGTGGATAATCTGATTTTCTAATGATTCTGTGGTACCACAAATGTGGTACTTTAAAGTGACCAGTAGATAGCTCGCTTGTCCCCAATAACTATTTATCTAATCCTGTGGAACCGTAGGTGTGGTATTTCAATGTCCAGTGGACAACTCACTTGTCCAGTGAACAATCAATTTGCTTATCTTGTTTAACTATTTATCTAATCCTTCAGCACTGTAGATGTGATACTTCAGTGTCCAGTGGACACATGCTTGTCTGTTATAGCTACTTACCTAGTCCTGTGGATTCCATCCTAGATGCGGTGTTCACGGTATCACCGAACAAGCAGTAACGTGGCATTTTCAGTCCTACTACACCAGCACAAACCGGGCCTGAGAAAAGTAAACAGAAGGCTTTATCTGTCCAACTCCAGCTGGATAACAAAACGTAATAAAAACACAAACTGAAACAAAATTATTGATTTATTATATTCACGTAATTAAGAGGTGGTAAACAAAAGGGACTAATTATTAATACACTTAAAACATCTGATACTTTTATTTTATAAGGCCTTTAATTATTTATATTTTCAGTTCAAAATTCATGAGACTTCTCGGATGTTAACTTTAGACTAACACAAAGGCGAAATTTATATTCCTGATTTTTCATGTTTTGTTTAAGCTACGACCTTCAAGGTTGTCACTATATAAACACTAAAATACGTATGTCTGAACAATAGCTTAAATAAACGTATAAAACAAACAAACATAGTTATAAGTTTAAATTACCCATACAAACTGTAAGCAAATATGACAACAACATTTTTTGTTGTTGTTAAAATCCTTTGGTTTTAGCTTGCACCTTTTAAAAGGTATAATAACTAATTAGAATCCCGTGTGAAGCGTTATATTATTGGATTCATGACTGGAGAAAAGTGTAATATTAATAGCCATTCGAATGGGAACAAGAAATCAAAGTTATTGGTAACGTACACAAATGATATGAACTAAAATATATCTACAGTCCGGATTTTTTTCTAATCATGAAATTATAAAACAGAAATTTTGTGTAAGGGTAAAAATTTGTTCAATAGGAAGGAAAGTACAGAACTGATTCTGTATTGTACTGTGCACATTAAAAGTGTATCGTTGGCTAGAACATTCGACCTGTTGGTTCGCAGCTTAGAATGTTAACGATTAGATGTTACGTAGCCTTACTTACAACTCGTTTGTTAACGATTAGATGTTACATAACCTTATTTACAACTCGTTTGTTAACGATTAGATGTTACATAGCCTTATTTACAACTCGTTTGTTAACGATTAGATGTTACATAGCCTTATTTACAACTCATTTGTTAACGATTAGATGTTACATAACCTTATTTACAACTCGTTTGTTAACGATTAGATGTTACATAGCCTTATTTACAACTCGTTTGTTAACGATAATATGTTACATAACCTTATTTACAACTGGTTTGTTTATTCTAGTGCGAAGCCACATCAATCTATTTGCTGTGTCCACCGAGAGGAATCAAACCCCAAATTTAGAACTGTAACTCAGTTGATTTACCATTATCTCACTTTGAAACAGATAATTTAAAATGAAATTAACCAGAACCCCGTTATAAGTACAGAGTAAAAGAGATATATATGGGTTATATGCTTAGTCAAATAGAAATGTGTATATCGACCTACCTTCTTAAAAAAAATGTTAGTCAAAATGTTGGGTGTTGGTCAACTAAAACAAAATTTAATTAGAATGTTTACTGATTGAGAATATAAAAATAGCTTGTAAGGTTACATCAGGGTCAGAATAAATGAAAAGAAACGTTGTTATTAGAAACGAAAAAAGAAAACATTCTTCTGACGAGATGAATGGTTGGGCGAAGTATTTCTTTGGTTCTTTGAGTTAATCACCAAGATACAAAACTGGTTATCTGTGCTCTGCTCACCATGTATTGAAAACCGGTGTTTAGTGTTGTAAGTCCGCAAACGTACCACTAGGGGGAGTAGATAAAATAACAAATCTAGATATCTTTGATGTCGAGAAACCCACTTGAAATAAAAATGCATCACAGAACGGCTGATATGTTTCTTAACCTGATGATGACCTAGGAAGGTCGAAACGTTGTTCTCTGCTGATAAATAAAAGTGTTAATACCCATACAAGCCGTTTTGAGATACAAATCTGTATATCCCTCTTACCAAGATGAAAATAAGCTAGGCAGTCAGGTCTGAAAAACTAGGCCTAGACAATGTCGCCACTAATCTAAAACTACTTATCATGAAGACAGAGGGCATAACCAAACAGGAGCATGCATAGCTTGTGTAGCTATTTGATTGAAATATTGATTGTACGTGTAAAACTGGAAGTGTTTAGTTAAAACACACACACGTATATATACGGCACCAAATACCGAACTTGGATCTTTGAATTGTTTAGACCATGGTGATTTAAAAACAACGAAAAGAAGAGAGAAACACGATCCAGTTTCACACGTACCGAGTGAAAATGAGCCCCATGGTACCAATAAGGGACTAAAGATATAAAGACCTGGAAACAAGCATATTTTAAATATCATCTAAACATTAAGAAGAGATATGTTAATTATATAGATATATCAATTAGAGTGGTGGGCTGGCAAGCGCGTAGGAACACACACTGCAGAGAAACGTGTTGCCAAATTACACCAAGAGTGAAATGAAGGAAACCATAGCTAATGGATGAATTCAACCAGTTGCAGAGATTGAGAAAACCAAGTGGATTAATGTAGCGACATTAATAATACAACCAGTGAAATGAAACTAAATACATCGCGAGGTATCAATCACATTAAGGATAAACAACATGTTAATGGTATACTAATATTGAAATAAATATTATAATGTTATAATGATATAATGTTATAATGTTATACCATTGAAGAAAAAAGAAATAAACGAAATTTCAGAGGAATCTAAAATCATGTCTGGGTAGAGGACAACATAACACAACGAAGAGATAACTGTAGTACCACTAGCATATAACTTATATATAACTATAGTACCACTAGCATATACCTCATCTATAACAGTAGTACCACTAACACAACTTGTATATACTTCTTGTGATTCTGAGTTTTGTTTCTTTGTAATTAAACACAAAACTACACAATGGGTTATCACGTTTATCAGAATCAGGTTTCTAGCCTCAGATATGTCGTTATGCCACTAAGAGGACTTATCCTGAGTTCATAGTTTCACTATTTTTATAATTTTCATCATAGATATAGCGTAACACGAAATACAAGAAAATATAATTATATGGTATTTGTAGGTTACGGCAAAGCATGTTTAATGTTGTGAAAGTCTTAGCAGCATATTGACTGGTGTGTCAATACGCAGGTCGAAACGCCCATAGCTCGAGACTACACACTGCAATTTTAGTTGTGGGCTCATTAGAAAAGTGCCAATCAATTTCTTTATCCATCTTCAAATCCCAAAAAAAAACAACTGATGGCGGCAGGCGGTACTGGATAGCTGTTGACGCTCTGGACAATAGTTCAAAATTACGGACTGTTATATCATGACGTTAGATGTCTTTTATTTGGCCATCACTACGTCATGCAGACAATATGGTTCAGATTAAAAATTCAAAATCAAATTCCTAAATATTTAATGAAAAATGGTTTCCGGTAACTGTATGTATGTTACAAAACTAATTTTAGTTTGTGTTACTTACATCATAACAAAGTCACATTGGGTTGTCTGCTGTGTTTGTGTTCATAACAAAGTCACATAGGGTTGTCTGCTGTATTTGTGTTACTTACATTATAACAAAGTCACATAGGGTTGTCTGTTGTGTTTGTGTTACTTACATCATAACAAAGTCACAATAGGTTGTCTGCTGTGTTTGTGTTACTTACATCATAACAAAGTCACATTGGGTTGTCTGCTGTGTTTGTGTTACTTACATCATAACAAAGTCACAATGGGTTGTCTGCTGTGTTTGTGTTACTTACATCATAACAAAGTCACATTGGGTTGTCTGTTGTGTTTGTGTTACTTACATCATAACAAAGTCACATTGGGTTAACTGCTGTGTTTGTGTTACTTACATCATATCAAAGTCACATTGGGTTGTCTGCTGTGTTTGTGTTACTTACATCGTAACAAAGTCACATTGGGTTGTCTGCTGTGTTTGTGTTACTTACATCGTAACAAAGTCACATTGGGTTGTCTGCTGTGTTTGTGTTACTTACATCGTAGCAAAGTCACATTGGGTTGTCTGTTGAGTTTGTGTTACTTACATCGTAGCAAAGTCACATTGGGTTGTCTGCTGTATTTGTGTTACTTACATCGTAGCAAAGTCACATTGGGTTGTCTGCTGTGTTTGTGTTACTTACATTGTAACAAAGTCACACTGGGTTGTCTGCTGTGTTTCTGTTACTTACATCGTAGCAAAGTCACATTGGGTTGTCTGTTGTGTTTGTGTTACTTACATCATAACAAAGTCACAATGGGTTGTCTGCTGTGTTTGTGTTACTTACATCATAACAAAGTCACATTGGGTTGTCTGCTGTGTTTGTGTTACTTACATCTTAACAAAGTCACATTGGGTTGTCTGCTGTGTTTGTGTTACTTACATCGTAGCAAAGTCACATTGGGTTGTCTGCTGTGTTTGTGTTACTTACATCGTAGCAAAGTCACATTGGGTTGTCTGCTGTGTTTGTGTTACATCATAGCAAAGTCACATTGGGTTGTCTGCTGTGTTTGTGTTACTTACATCGTAGCAAAGTCACATTGGGTTGTCTACTGTGTTTGTGTTACATCGTAGCAAAGTCAGATTGGGTTGTCTGCTGTATTTGTGTTACTTACATCGTAGCAACGTCACATTGGGTTGTTTGCTGTGTTTGTGTTACTTACATTGTAACAAAGTCACATTGGGTTGTCTGCTGTGTTTGTGTTACTTTCATCATAACAAAGTCACATTGGGTTGTCTGCTGTGTTTGTGTTACTTACATCGTAGCAGAGTCACATTGGGTTGTCTGCTGTGTTTGTGTTACTTAAATTATAGCAAAGTCACATTGGGATGTCTGTTGTGTTTGTGTTACTTACATCATAACAAAGTCACATTGGGTTGTCTGCTGTGTTTGTGTTACTTACATTGTAACAAAGTCACATTGGGTTGTCTGCTGTGTTTGTGTTACTTTCATCATAACAAAGTCACATTGGGTTGTCTGCTGTGTTTGTGTTACTTACATCGTAGCAGAGTCACATTGGGTTGTCTGCTGTGTTTGTGTTACTTAAATTATAGCAAAGTCACATTGGGATGTCTGTTGTGTTTGTGTTACTTACATCATAACAAAGTCACATTGGGTTGTCTGCTGTGTTTGTGTTACTTACATCATAACAAAGTCACATTGGGTTGTCTGCTGTGTTTGTGTTACTTACATCGTAGCAAAGTCGCATTGGGTTGTCTGTTGAGTTTGTGTTACTTACATCGTAGCAAAGTCACATTGGGTTGTCTGCTGTGTTTGTGTTACATCATAGCAAAGTCACATTGGGTTGTCTGCTGTGTTTGTGTTACTTACATCGTAGCAAAGTCACATTGGGTTATCTGCTGTGTTTGTGTTACTTACATCGTAGGAAAGTCACATTGGGTTGTCTGCTGTGTTTGTGTTACATCGTAGCAAAGTCACATTGGGTTGTATGCTGTATTTGTGTTACTTATATCGTAGCAAAGTCACATTGGGTTGTCTGCTGTGTTTGTGTTACTTACATTGTAACAAAGTCACATTGGGTTGTCTGTTGTGTTTGTGTTACTTACATCATAACAAAGTCACAATGGGTTGTCTGCTGTGTTTGTGTTACTTACATCATAACAAAGTCACATTGGTTTGTCTGCTGTGTTTGTGTTACTTACATCTTAACAAAGTCACATTGGGTTGTCTGCTGTGTTTGTGTTACTTACATCGTAGCAAAGTCGCATTGGGTTGTCTGTTGAGTTTGTGTTACTTACATCGTAGCAAAGTCACATTGGGTTGTCTGCTGTGTTTGTGTTACATCATAGCAAAGTCACATTGGGTTGTCTGCTGTGTTTGTGTTACTTACATCGTAGCAAAGTCACATTGGGTTATCTGCTGTGTTTGTGTTACTTACATCGTAGGAAAGTCACATTGGGTTGTCTGCTGTGTTTGTGTTACATCGTAGCAAAGTCACATTGGGTTGTCTGCTGTATTTGTGTTACTTATATCGTAGCAAAGTCACATTGGGTTGTCTGCTGTGTTTGTGTTACTTACATTGTAACAAAGTCACATTGGGTTGTCTGTTGTGTTTGTGTTACTTACATCATAACAAAGTCACAATGGGTTGTCTGCTGTGTTTGTGTTACTTACATCATAACAAAGTCACATTGGGTTGTCTGCTGTGTTTGTGTTACTTACATCTTAACAAAGTCACATTGGGTTGTCTGCTGTGTTTGTGTTACTTACATCGTAGCAAAGTCACATTGGGTTGTCTGCTGTGTTTGTGTTACATCGTAGCAAAGTCAGATTGGGTTGTCTGCTGTATTTGTGTTACTTACATCGTAGCAACGTCACATTGGGTTGTTTGCTGTGTTTGTGTTACTTACATTGTAACAAAGTCACATTGGGTTGTCTGCTGTGTTTGTGTTACTTTCATCATAACAAAGTCACATTGGGTTGTCTGCTGTGTTTGTGTTACTTACATCGTAGCAAAGTCACATTGGGATGTCTGTTGTGTTTGTGTTACTTACATCATAACAAAGTCACATTGGGTTGTCTGCTGTGTTTGTGTTACTTACATCATAACAAAGTCACATTGGGTTGTCTGCTGTGTTTGTGTTACTTTCATCATAACAAAGTCACATTGGGTTGTCTGTTGAGTTTGTGTTACTTACATCGTAGCAAAGTCACATTAAGTTGTCTGCTGTGTTTGTGTTACATCATAGCAAAGTCACATTGGGTTGTCTGCTGTGTTTGTGTTACTTACATCGTAGCAAAGTCACATTGGGTTATCTGCTGTGTTTGTGTTACTTACATCGTAGGAAAGTCACATTGGGTTGTCTGCTGTGTTTGTGTTACATCGTAGCAAAGTCACATTGGGTTGTCTGCTGTATTTGTGTTACTTATATCGTAGCAAAGTCACATTGGGTTGTCTGCTGTGTTTGTGTTACTTACATTGTAACAAAGTCACACTGGGTTGTCTGCTGTGTTTCTGTTACTTACATCGTAGCAAAGTCACATTGGGTTGTCTGTTGTGTTTGTGTTACTTACATCGTAGCAAAGTCACATTGGGTTGTCTGCTGTGTTTGTGTTACATCGTAGCAAAGTCACATTGGGTTGTCTGCTGTATTTGTGTTACTTACATCGTAGCAAAGTCACATTGTGTTTTCTGTTGTGTTTTTTGTTACTTACATAGTAGCAAAGTCACATTGAGTTGTCTGCTGTGTTTGTGTTACTTACATCGTAACAAAGTCACACTGGGTTGTCTGCTGTGTTTGTGTTACTTACATCGTAGCAAAGTTACATTGGTTGTCTGCTGTGTTTGTGTTACATCATAGCAAAGTCACATTGAGTTGTCTGCTGTGTTTGTGTTACTTACATCGTAACAAAGTCACACTGGGTTGTCTGCTGTGTTTGTGTTACTTACATCGTAGCAAAGTTACATTGGGTTGTCTGCTGTGTTTGTGTTACATCATAGCAAAGTCACATTGAGTTGTCTGCTGTGTTTGTGTTACTTACATCGTAACAAAGTCACACTGGGTTGTCTGCTGTGTTTGTGTTACTTACATCGTAGCAAAGTTACATTGGGTTGTCTGCTGTGTTTGTGTTACATCATAGCAAAGTCACATTGGGTTGTCTGCTGTGTTTGTGTTACTTACATCGTAACAAAGTCACATTGGGTTGTCTGCTGTGTTTGTGTTACATCGTAGCAAAGTCACATTGGGTTGTTCGCTGTATTTGTGTTACTTACATCGTAGCAAAGTCACATTGTGTTTTCTGTTGTGTTTTTTGTTACTTACATAGTAGCAAAGTCACATTGAGTTGTCTGCTGTGTTTGTGTTACTTACATCGTAACAAAGTCACACTGGGTTGTCTGCTGTGTTTGTGTTACTTACATCGTAGCAAAGTTACATTGGGTTGTCTGCTGTGTTTGTGTTACATCATAGCAAAGTCACATTGAGTTGTCTGCTGTGTTTGTGTTACTTACATCGTAACAAAGTCACACTGGGTTGTCTGCTGTGTTTGTGTTACTTATATCGTAGCAAAGTTACATTGGGTTGTCTGCTGTGTTTGTGTTACATCATAGCAAAGTCACATTGAGTTGTCTGCTGTGTTTGTGTTACTTACATCGTAACAAAGTCACACTGGGTTGTCTGCTGTGTTTGTGTTACTTACATCGTAGCAAAGTTACATTGGGTTATTTGTTGTGTTTGTGTTACTTACATCGCAGCAAAGTCACATTGGGTTGTCTGCTGTGTTTGTGTTACTTACATCATCACAACTTTATTCTACAAAATCATTTCTGTTGTCTTTAAAAGACAACATACCAGAATGGATTCCTATTCTCAACATCAAAGTATCATTTGGTCGATGTCTAATCGTAAAATTCCTTATAGCATTCAACAATTGTAGTGCCATTGATGCAATTTCTCCAGCGTGTTGGTCACCATTTCGAATAGGCAGACCACTGACCACCATATATGCATCACCGATTGTCTCCACCTTATACACGTCGTAGTTTTCAATGATGGAGTCGAAACACGTGTAGAGGTCATTTAGGAAGTCAACCACCTAAAGGATAAAACTGCGCTTGAGTAAGGAAGAAATAACACATTAATACACAGACATATATGTAGACAGAGTAAAAAATGATAGAAGTATCCTAAGTTGATCTACTAAATGTACGTCAACTCTGAAATATTATTTTGTTATAACTGTGGATTTAAAATTTACAGGGACCATGGCTCACAGCTCAGTATCTGACCAAACAACGATGCCAATCAGTAAATGGCATAGACTTTTCATGGTTTCTCCAACTCTTAGGAGAACCTTCACAACTAGAAATTCGTTAACAGTAACCTCTTTTGACAATCCAGAATAACACTGTCTGTGGAGCAAGTGTCAATATGTGACACAACTTTCCCTTTACCCACTGACTCTTTGGCAATTCTTCACAACTGAATATTAAAAATGATTACTGATGATAACCTAGAGGTTGTGGAGCCAGTATCAGTCAAAATATGACATAACATGATTATGGTTCTCCTAACTCTTGGGCATATACTTTGCCAGTTACGAGATATCTGTATTTATTCCAGGTGAATATTGTCTGTTCACTTTATTTAATGATTCTCAATGTTTGAGAGACGAGCTCCTAACCTTCGATTACATTTATTTTTTTCACTCATGAATACAGAACCATCGTAAACCATATGAATAACCATCTCGTTTTGGTTCTAACTGGTACCACGTGGTCCAGTTCTCTTTCTTAAGTCTTACGTTTCTGCACCCAAAAATCGTTTCAGCTTTCACTCGAAACGTAAAGAACATTTCCGATGTTGATTCAACAGAATTTCGTAGACGTTTTATGTTTCTTTCGTTGTGCTTGAATATCTTTGTTAATTAATAGTGATTTTAGTTTCACAGCAACCAATTTAAAATTCTACTAATATTCTGTTTAAGTGGGCTGCCCATGTTTTTACCTTGAATTACATAAGTGAATCTAATCACTGATTCTTTGGTACACTTTACGGTTAAGATCTCTTTAGTAATGTCTGTTAAATTTTCTTTCTATCAGCACTCGACTCGTGATACTTTCTTATAACAATTTATGTCAAACACAATAACTGGTAACTAGTCTTTTTCTGGTGTGATAAACTAATCAGATTTTTTATTACTAGAGATTTCATGTATACAGTAAGTCAAAATAATTTATTTTTTATCCTCAATATGTTTGCCTTGGATGAAAACCTTTAATCAAGTCGAATATTTGTCTCTCTGTTTTCCTGTATCCATCTGTTATTTTCGTTACGGGCCCGATAAAAACGGGAGTTGGGATTAATTTTGTTTGGTTATTGATTCAGGATATGATTACAGCAGCAACTGGAAGTTGGTCAGAAATGTAATAAATATATCTAAGAAAAAAAAAACGTAACCGTCCATGTACATGTAGTCCTAATTTCAGGTGAATTCTTCTTGGATATTACAAACAGTTGGACACCTTGTATTATAGTATTAAATATATAAATATATATACACACACACATATATATTCACAACATGATTAAAATGTGTTTTTAAGACCAGTTTTTAGAATCAAACACTTGCTTACATTTAAAGACAGTAGACTACATAAAGAGCATTCATTGGTTGTTCACGAATTTGCACGCTCATGTGCGGCGCTTAACACGTGTCAGGGACACTTTGTGCTAAGATTTGAGAATACATCTAGTTATAACAATTTGCAATACCGACGTAATTTTTAGCCATCTATAATGTTACTGATACAAAACTGATCGAAACTTTAGCCGTGTTCAATGTGAAGTGATAAAAACCGATTTAACCTTTAGCCATTTATAATATCACTGATACAAAACCGATTTAACCTTTAGCCATTTATAATATAACTGATACAAAACCGATTTAACCTTCAGCCATTTATAATATAACTGATACAAAACCGATTTAACCTTTAGCCATTTATAATATAACTGATACAAAACCGATTTTATTTTTAGTTGTTTATAATATAACTGATACAAAACCGATTTAACCTTCAGCCATTTATAATATAACTGATACAAAACCGATTTAACCTTCAGCCATTTATAATATAACTGATACAAAACCGATTTAACCTTTAGCCATTTATAATATAACTGATACAAAACCGATCTTATTTTTAGTTGTTTATAATGCTACTGATACAATACTGATTTAATTTTTAGCCATCTTTAAAATTCTTGATACAAAACAAATAAAAAAACAACTTAGGATAACAGACCTTAAGGTCCAGTATGGACCAACATTGCTCAACCGTTTCAGTTTTAAAAGTAGTTTTTTCCCCGAGGTTTATAGTAACTTTTTAGATCTCGTCCGTCTGTACATTTAACAAAAAAATTAAAACGCCTACACTTACTTGTAATGGACTGCTCTCTGCAGACATGACAGTGAAGCCAACAATGTCGCTAAAGTAAACAGTTACACAATCAAAGGATTCGGCTTCCACTTTGTTTCCACGTTTCAACTGTTCAGCCACGTATCTGAAGTGCAGGAAGATAATACACGTGATTTATCATTCGATATAAAATCCACATCACGTTTTTAGAAAGCGAAACTGTGGCAAGTACACCAGTTCTGCTTGTGTGTCACGATGGTCACTCACATTCTTTGTAATGCCAGAATATTTATAAGTTCTAAGTTATTAGACACACGCAGTAATTTTTAACGAATATCCATATTTAAAGTGGCTCTGCTTGTTTTAAAGGGGGTGGGAAAGAAAAATACGGTATCGTAAATTTTATAAGAAAGATGAGTTAAAATTAAGTTAGAGCTACCCTTTCTCAGTAACAGAGAGTTAAAATTATACCCTTTCTAAAATATTTTCTAACGTAATTAAATTTGTTGTGAAAAATAGCAAAAACTCTTGAAACTATATATAGACAGTCGCATAAATATAAATATTTTTACATATCGATGAGTTATATGGTAATATACATAAATGTGCACTTTTATTTCTTGTTTGGGCCTGTTTTATTAATTACTTGTTTGGGCCTGTTTTATTAATTACTTGTTTGAGCCCATTTTATTAATTACTTGTTTGGGTCTGTTTTATTAATTACTTGTTTGGGTCTGTTTTATTAATTACTTGTTTGGGCCTGTTTTATCAATTACTTGTTTGGGCCTGTTTTATCAATTATTTGTTTGGGCCTGTTTTATCAATTACTTGTTTGGGCCTGTTTTTTAATTACTTGTTTGGGCCTGTTTTATCAATTACTTGTTTGGGCCTGTTTTTTAATTATTTATTTGTGCCTGTTTTATTAATTACTTGTTTGTGCCTGTTTTATTAATTACTTGTTTGGGCCTGTTTTATTGATTACTTGTTTGGGCCTGTTTTATTGATTACTTGTTTGGACCTGTTTTATTACTTACTTGTTTGGGCCTGTTTTATTAATTACTTGTTTGGGCCTGTTTTATTAATTAAAGTGACATTTATCATAGGTTTCGATTGCTGTTTTCAGGTAGTCCTTATTTCATTTTGTCTAACTCTTTATTTATTGATTTTCTATATATTATATTATATCATTATATATTTTGACTACGAGGATTATTATATTTTTGCATTTTATCTGAGTATACATTTATATATTTAGGACTAACCTAAATCTAAGCTTTCGGAACCATATGGGTCCGGCATGGTCAGGCGGTTAAGGCACTCGACTCTTAATTCTAAGGTCGCTTGTTCGAATCCCCGTCGCGCCAAACATGCTCACCCTCTCAGTCATGGGGACGTTATAATGTTACGGTCAATCCCATCAATCCCACTATTCGTTGGTAAAAGATTAGCCCGAGAGTTGGCGGTGGGTGTTGATGATTAGCTGCCTTCCCTCTAGTCTTACACTACTAAATTAGGGACGGCTAGCGCAGATAGCCTCGTGTAGATTTGCGCGAAATTCAAACCAAACTAAAAAAGAACCAAACCTTATGAAATATTATTGGGATTACGGCGAAACATTTCGCTATCAGCGAAGATACCGAACTGACAAATCTATGCATTCTATTCTTTACAAATAAGAACATAAGAACAACTTATGAAATATGCTACACTTATTGTTGGAGAAATTTAAGACATTATTTATACCATTTTAGTATTACTTTTCTATATATATACCACTATTTGTGTGTTTGTAATTAAACACAATGCTATACAATATGCTATATGTACTCTGCTCATTTTGGGTATCGAAACCTGAATTCTACCATGGAAGTCTGAAAACATTCCGTGTATGTAACTATTAGGGCCAGGTAACAATAACAACTAGAATTCCAAACAACGAAAGCTTTTCTTACTGAAGTTGGTTAGATCATGGTTACACTTATTTCACTCACAGAAACTTGTAAAGTGTAGAAAACAGAGGTGTCATTGAAAGAGTGACAGCAGCGCCCCCTCTCAAGCCCAGGAGTTTTGAATTGCAGTATTTGTAAGACACCTCTAGCTACGTTGGATTTATGCACACACACAAGTTGAATGGAAGAGTTGAAGATAGGCCAACCTTCTCCCCCCCTTCAAGCCTTTTGTGAAATGACATTCCTGGTAGACAGGTGTATGGTTAACTACAATTGTGTAAGATATGAATCTCAGACGTTTGACTTAATTTTCTAAACATAGTTATCCTAAAGGGCTTGTAAAATTACGTTATAACATACATATTTTTCTTTACTTTATTTTAGGAACGCCCCATAGTGGCACAACGGAATGTCTGCGGACTCACACCGTTAAAAAAAATCAGATTTTGACAGCCGTTGTAAGCACAGCTCAAATATAACCCATTGTTAACTTTGTGCTCGATTCCAAATAAACAATATTTTAGGAACATTGGATCATATAAGTATTTTGTTCGAGTCCTTTAAGAAAGACGAAAAAGAAAAAAATAGAAATGTTAATACTCTATTTGTTTTGTATTTCATATAGATTTCTATTATTAGCTACGTATCACTAAATGTTAATACTCTATTTGTTTTGTATTTCATATAGATTTCTGTCATTACCTACGTATCACTAAAAGGAAAGAAAACCACACCTGGGCAACATTTCGTGTAACAAAGCTTCTGTTTTCTTTTTTTCTTCTATGAGCTGGTCAGTTCGTTCATCGACGAGTGCTTCCAGGTTATTAGCGTATTTCTCCATCATTACCAACATATTGTCAAATATATTAGGCTTCCTGTTGGAGGATAAGAAAACAAGAAAACGTTTCGCTTATCCGCGTGATCACAAAGATTTCACTTATGTCGTTATGTTCCACGTGCATGTGATTCATTGTATTACAGTATTATTTTGACAATGATTTGGACCAGGAAAATACGTGATAAGTGGCCCAGGAACGGAAAACCATCAAAATAAAATTACATTAGAACGAAATCCTTGCCTTATGTTGATTATTTACTGTACAATAACTTACATGTTTCTGTATCTATGAGGCACTTCTTTACAATTTTGTCTATTTATTTTATGATGCGTCTGATATTAACATTTATTCATTTTACATCATATAATATCCTCTGCTTCAAATCTTTGACCTTATTTATATTCTCAGATTTCCATAACATATACTTATAATAAGATACGCCACCGATCGATAGAGGTGTTTCCAAAATAGAAAACCAAAATGGCGCCAAATATGAAGTATTTAATGAGTCATGTTGAGAATCTAATTGTAATACAGGACTTGTATTACAATGAGAACATGAAAGAATACAACAGTTAGTTGTTTCACTAGTTATAAACAAGTTCCAGTTCAACAGTTTTACACGTCTTCAAATTACCTTCAAACCACAAATATAACTTCTGAATACACTTCTAATATATACGTTTACTACCAGACGTTGCAAAATTTGTAGGTTTGATTTATCTTACAGGCTAGAAGACTTTTCACACTTTGCAAAATTTGTAGGTTTGATTTATCTTAGAGGCTAGAAGACTTTTCACACTTTGCAAAATTTGTAGGTTTGATTTATCTTATAGGCTAGAAGATTTTTCACACTTAAAAACAGCTAAAAATGAAACAACCATCAGTGTTAAGTTTACGATAAGTTTTGTATATTTTAGAAAAAGGCCTAGCTCTCATACAAAACACAACAAACAACACAGAGGTTTAATAATGTTGTCGTCAACGTTTTTGTTACAGTTATTACAAAGTTGAAAATTATCCAATAAATTAGGGGAAATAAAAATAAGTACAGACATCTCTGTTTCCAAAATATTTTTGTTGCTGCAACATTAATGCTTTCTAAATAAAATTTTAAAGACGAGGTAAGGTGTTTATGTAAATGTATTAAACAATTCGCTCATAGTTGGCGAATCGCTGAATCGATTCAGCTAGATACAACATTTGGCTTGTATTCTTGGAGTCTCAATAGTGAGTTAAATCTTTGGAGTCGAACCTTGGGGTCTCTGGTTTTTCCTATGCGTCGATTGGGTACGCCAGCAAGTTATTTGATACTTGTCGAAGACATCAAAGACAATTTTTAAATCTTTAATAATAATAACATGCAACAACTGAATATTGTATATTTCAGTTTCATTTCCTGCTACATAGTTTCAAAACTAAAATAATAATGACAATACAACCTACATTCCCTTTCTCATTGGTCTAAGTTTGGTTCGAATAGTTTTGAAATCTGGCCTCTCTTCTGGGTTTTCGGCCCAACATTCTTTCATACACTCTCTAGCACAATCGAAAACACAGTCTAATGATTCCGGTGGTGGCCGGAACGGAGGGCTTGGTTCTCGCTGCATCACTCTTTTAACGATTTCTGAAAAATAAAAATGAAAATAATCAAAATATTATTACTGACTTATTAACCCATTCGTCCTTGACGGACTTATTAACCCATTCATCGTCGACGGACTTATTAACCCATTCGTCCTCGACTGACTTATTAATCCATTCGTCCTCGCCTTTAATATTTCCATCTTTCATATAGCAACATAAAACGTTTATTTTACTAGTGGTATATGATGCTTGTTGTTCCTTTCTAAGTTCGAACTTTGTTCTCTCATGCGTGAAACATTTATGAAACGACCAGTATGTGCTATTAATTGTTATTTGGTTAGAAACCCTTTGTCTTGTCAGATTGGACTACTTTGTACACTGAGAACAGTCTATGTATGATGCGTTGCTCGGTTGATGCGTGTGTGTAGAGAGATGTGGTCTACATATGGTGGTAGTGTACAATGTTGCTCAGGTTCGTTCTAACGATGGTCAGTTATAATGAGATTCGGTAGTTGTGCTGACATTTGTAACAATAACGCATCAGTTTCCGATAACATGGGTGAAGTGTATTGGTGCGATTTTGTGGTGGCGAAACTCTTGTTCATCAGGATAGCACTGTGAATTTGACCTGGTCAAAACAGACTTCAGCCATTCGCTTGCTGCTGTTTGGACTTATAGAGGTCTCCAACAGTCCAACTCACATGAATGTTTGTCCATCATGTCACAACCAAAAAGCTCGCCGTGTGGGGTATTTGTTCACTAAAACCATGTTTTTTATTTGTACTTGTAGTCGGTCTAGCTATTCATAAGATATGACAAGCATTGTAACTTTCTTGGAATGATTGCTTGTTTGTTTATTTGTTTTCTGAAGTTCGCACAAAACTACTCGAGGGTTATCTGTGCTAGCCGTCCCTAATTTAGCAGAGGGAAGACAGCTAGTCATCACCACTCACCGCCAACTGTTGGGCTACTTTTTTTACTAACGAATAGTGGGATTGACCGACACATTATAACGCCCCCACGGCTGAAAGGGCGAGCATGTTCGGCGCGATGGGGATGCAAACCCGCGACCCCCAGATTACGAGTCGCACGCCTTAACCCGCTTGGCCATGCCGGGCCCTCTTGGAATGAAAGAGTTCGATGCAGTCGAATCCTGACCAGTGGTAAAAGAATTGACCAATTTAGATAAAGTTGTACATGTGTGACAGTCTTACAATCCTAGCCAAATATCTATTCCTTCAATCAGTCAACGTGCTCAGGAACAATCTGTCACCACCATCTCTGAGGTCTAATTACAGATATCTTTCAATAGCTCCTTATGGAGACTAAGACCATACCTAATAACAACGTTCCTGCTCGTAGCATGTCCCAGAATGTGTCAGCGGTAAGTTCACGGACATTAAAATTGAGGTCAGACTCCTTTCGGTGGACAGAGCGTAGGCAGCCTATTGTGTAGTACTGCGTTAAAAGCGACAAGAACAGATAGATACTTCAAATCTCTTCTTTAAAAAACTCATTTGGCTTTCTCGCTGTATTGTGAAAAAACTATAATACTAATACGTGAAACTAAAGCAGTCATACGACACGCCGTAAGATCAGCCTAATTAAAATATGCCATTAAAGAGAGTGTATTTTCAGTATTTCAGTAAAGTTTCTAATGAAGACGATAAACTATTGAGTGTATACCAAAAAACGAGATATTATTGAAGTAACAAATATTTGTTTTAAACATTACTTAACTTTCACATTGATTTCTGAATTGCTCTCAAAGAATAATAATATTATAAACGAACTTAATAACAAGTATGTTATGCAGTATGCTATAAAGATTGGTGTCGTAAGATATTTCTTGTTGTTAAATAGGGAGCTGTTTAATGAACTATCTGCGTTATTTTCACCGTTAGTTCCAAGCTCTGAATTTTAGTGTTATATGCCTCACGCTTACTGCTATACTAATAGGAAGTACATAACTTTAACTGAGTGGTTGAGTTGATTATTTTTAAACTTAATGTTAAACAACGGGTTGTCTGCGTTGTGTTCATCGCGAGGAATCTAATCTCAGATTTTATCGTTATAAACCTTTAAGCTTGCAACTGAACAAGCGGGGATATAATTGAATGAGGAAGTTGTGGTTAGATATTTTAGAGGGCGTGGACCGATATTTACAAAACAATGGTAGCATAGTTTGACTTTGAAACAGAAATCTCCTTGGAAACTCTTCTACAGAAGAATAAGAGTAATAACCTACTCTTATCATACAGATTTGTTATCAATGGAGACTTGGAACTTTCAAGATAGGCTTGTTTCTTGTGCTTATTGAAGCTGAGAAATAAAGGAATGTGGATCAGTTTGGGACACAAGGACTATCAAGAAACGGACTTGTAATAATTTGTACCCAAGCTGTAGTAAGCAAAGTGGGAAATCTTGTAACAGTTTGGAATCCACAAATAGTAAGATCAATGGCGAAAGCTGTCCACGTATCCAAGGTAACACTATATATCATTGTCTAAAAGGAGTTTCACCTACAAATGCAACACAAGTCATGTTTCACAAGTTGTTTCCACAACATAGCCATTCAAAGATTGTGTATATATGAAGAGAGCTGGAAAATGAGACATGTATTCGTGTTATTCCATACAAAGACGTAATAGTCATGTAGTTTGATGCAGTTCCTATGAAGTTCTGTAGAAATGTAATTTTCGAAACTAAGAGAGATCGTGTAAGATCTGTAGAGTAAAGAGTTGTGCTCTTATTATAACAACTTTACAATGGAGCCTTTTGCAATGAAATCGCCCTGCAGGGCTAACATCAAAGTGCATGGTCATCATGCAGAGCATGACTGAACGCAGGGACTTGGACTGTAACAAAGCGGGGAGGCTCTAAAGTAATTTTAATATAAGTACTTAATAATAAATCACTGAAACCGTCACTCTACAGGTTTGTAAACAGTTATGGAAACTGAGAGGAAGAAGGGTAAAACAAGCAACTACCATAGCAATGGTAGTTTATCATATGAAAATGAACTTTACCAAAGTAGGATATTGATACTTTCAATTGTGACTGGTGGTCACCCAACCAACCAGGAAGTGATACAAAATTATGAATCCGATAAAAATCCAGTAGCAAAAGTAGGATGATTTCATGACTCTAAAAACTAGAATACCAAAGGAGAAACGTATAGAAGTCACAGTTTTGGCTGATGGAGGATATTACAGACGAAGAGTTGTGACAAAACTCCAAGTTTAAAGGAGCGCTACGTAAGACATTGAAGAAGGTTCGTGAAATTGGCACAGAAAATAATACAGAAACCGCTGGATATAAGTGAATAGACGGCTAACTCTGAAAGAATACAAGTTTATTCTGGTGTTATATATAGAAATGACAATACATGAAGAGTTTGATAGTTGGTTCCATTGGTTCTGTGCAGAGTAACAAAACCACATGCACATTGTTCGTACAGGGTTGGGAATCCTGGCTGGCGAGATTGCACATTATTCTTGGCATAAAATTTGCATGAGGAAATTCATGTAAGTGAGTTTACTGGGACACTATGACAGAAATGATTGAGGATAGCTCTGGTGATTAGTGAGGTCATGTCAAAGTGATTGGTGAGGTCATGTCAGAGTTGAGAGTTCTTAATTATCTTTCCATTTTTTCCCATGCCAGGGGTTTCCTGTTTACATATGTCACGATATTTTACTTGAATATCTTTTCAACAGGTATATACGCCAACATATATCTTCAAAAGAAGAAGATAAGTGAATATTTTTTCAAAGAAGAAAATCCTGTAATGCTTACTAAAGAGAGTATATCAAGTATCTTTCTCAAAGAGGGCTTTACAAGTACCCCTTTCAAAGAGGGCGTGACAAGTATCCTTTGTAAAGAGGGCTTTACAAGTACCCCTTTAAAAAAGGGCGTTACAGGTATCCTTTCAAAAAGAATGATATATCTTTTTGTGGAAACATGACGATTTTCCTTAAACAAAGCCAGGATATCAAAACCATGCTGAATAACTTGTCTCTAGTTGTGTTGTATTGACCCATGGCACATAAACGATTTTTATGTTTACAGTGATTTCTTCAGCGTTAAAGGAAAGAAAATTAGAGTCACACGTCAGATTGTGTATGGATGACTTTGTTTTTGGTGTTTTTCTCAAATATTCATCCAAGTGATTTTGAATACATGAAGAAATATCTATGTGCATGCAAAATCTGTTAAATTTTAAACAAATAAAGAATCCGATGATTTAACAGATTATTCTGTTGCAAAGTGTTTTTGTTTTAATGTTAAATAACATGCCTTGAACTGAAGAATATTTAACATGTTTTAAATAATTTAATTCTGTGGATTTAATAAACATAAAACTGAAGCATAACTATGATTGGTTGTTTGGTTCGAATTTCGGGCAAAGCTACACAAGGGCTATCAGCGCTACTCGTCCCTCATTTAGAAGTGTAAGATTAGAGGAAAGACAGCTAGCCATCACCATCTACCGCCAACTGTTGGGTTACTCTTTTACCAACAAATAGGAGGATTGACCGTTACATTATAATGCCCCCACGACTGAAAGGGCAAATATGGACGTGACAAGTTTCAAAACCAGTGACCCTCAGATTAGGACTCGAACACCCTAACCACCTAGCCATGCCAGGCCAGTCATAATGATAATGTACATCCACTTTGGTTCGAAATATTTAATCATATAAGCAAGATCAAACTTACCTGATGGTGTCATGTCAGTTTTTCCATAGGGTCCATTCCTTCCTAACACTTCGTAAAGGATGATTGCAAAAGAATATACGTCTCCACTCTGTGTGCCGCTAGATGGCGCGTCAGGATTTCTCAGCAATTCTGGGGCGCGCCACAAGAGACCTATAATAAATCAAACTGTTTTATTTTTTGTTTTATCAAGGCTACAATGAGATGATACCTGCTGTGTCTTCTGCGGATAATTGAACGAATTGCTTTTCCATAAAGAGAAAATATTTTTAATGTTTCTGACGGCGATTTCACAAGGTTTCTGTTTCAGTTCTCAACAGTGATTCAGCTAAAATTTTACAAATTCGTACTGTAAGGGAAAATGTTTTTTTGTCTCTGATATGCAAATGATACAACATAGTCATTGCCAAAACATTCTGACATCACAAGATGTTAACCAATAAACTGGAAACAGTAAAGAGTAACCAACAAAAATGTCTGAAAGCTCAGAGGTTATCCATGAAAATGGCCTGGCATGGCCAAACGCGTAAGGCGTGCGACTCGTAATTCGAGAGTCGCGGGTTCGCGCCCGCGTCGCGCTAAACATGCTCGCCCTCCCAGCCGTGGGGGCGTTATAATGTGACGGTCAATCCCACTATTCGTTGGTAAAAGAGTAGCCCAGGAGTCGGCGGTGGGTGGTGATGACTAGCTGCCTTCCCTCTAGTCTTACACTGCTAAATTAGGGACGGCTAGCACAGATAGCCCTCGAGTAGCTTTGTGCGAAATTCAAAAACAAACAAACAAACAAATCCATGAAAATACAATTAACAAACAAACTGAAAACAATAATGGATAGCTAACAAAAAGGCATGAAAAGCCGTCCTGACATGGCCAGGTGGTTAAGGCAATGGACTCGTAATCTGAGGGTCGCGGGTTCGAATCACCATCACACAAACATGCTCGCCCATTCAGCTTAGGGGGCGTTATAATGTGACGGTCAATCCCATTATTCCTTTGTAAAAGAGTAGACCAAGAGTTGGTGGTGGGTGGTGATGACTAGCTGCCTTCCCTCTAGTCTTACACTACTAAATTAGGGACGGCTAACGCAGATAGCCCTCGGACAGCTTTGTGCGAAATTCAAAAGAAAACTTTGAAATTCAAAAGAAGCCTGAAAAGTCAAAGTTTACACACGAAAAATAAAAAGCAAGGTAAATTAGAAGAAAAATGAAAACGATAAAATAAACTAATCAAAACATATTACAGTAAAACTAAACCTTCTTATGACAAAGGACATTTTTTGTATACTGTAAAAATTAGTATTTATAACCTCTTATAGGAAACTTCGTCATGATCTTTGATACTGATTTTGAAGCCAACAAAATGTGTAAGGCTTAAACTAAATTATCACTCATGTCTCGGTTTGTCTCTGATTGCTAGTAGTTTTGCCAGATTTCATCGCACCTGTTCCGGATTTGGTGAGAGCAGATGGTATATTTTCTGTCACAACACGGATTTCCAAGTGGTTCGACAGTCAAAACGTCTGAATTATAGTTTCTGAGCACAGTGGGATTTACCGTCACATAACGCCCCTACGGCTGAAAGGACGAGAAGGTTTGTTGTGATCGGGATTCAAACCCGTGATCCTCAGATAATGAATTGAGCGCCTTAACCACAATAGGTAAACTGACTTACGTGTTGTCATAACAGCGTTGTTTCTGATGATAAAAGTTAAGACATGCGTGTTTCTGTTTTATAGACAAATGTGAGATATAAGAACCTTACCCTGTAAACATTGTAAACATATGACTACTTTCTTAATATAGACTTTTCTTTTAGAATGAATTAACTATAACTGTATTAGTTAATTAATAACAGTATTAATTAACTATAACTGTATTAATTAACTAATAACTGTATTAATTAATTATAAGTGTATTAATTAACTAATAACTGTATTAATTAACTGTAATGGTATTAATTAACTATAACTGTATTAATTAACTAAAACTTAGTACTAAAAATGTTTAAGTTGTTATTATTTTATCGTCATTTTTTATGATAAATTAAAGTCTTAAGTGTAACTGATTATAAATGATTGTTTGTTTGTTGTGAATTTCGTGCAAAGCTAATCAAGGGCTATCTGCGCTAGCCGTCCCTAATATCAGTGTAAGACTGGAGGGTAGGCAGCTAGTCATCACCACTTACTACCAACTCTTTTACCAACGAATAGTGGGATTGACCGTTATCACATTATAACGCCTTCACGGCTGAAAGGGTGAGCATGTTTGATATGACGGGGTTCGAACCCGTGACCTTCAGATTACGAGTCGAGTGCCTTGATCCACCTGCCCATGTCGGGCCTTATAAATTATTTAATTAAATCAATAATTAATTAATTAGTCTTAAATGTTATTTGTATAACAGTTTGATTATAAATTACTTAAATAATTAAAAGTGACTTAATTAAATAAATACTCTTCAAAAAAAGAAACGCAAAAGGCAAAAGTTGAGACATATTGTTAACAAGTTTATTCCGGGTAATTCTGTGTGACATGTGTGAAACTTTGTACATTCACTGCTGAACATCCAAAGTCTGCAAAGGCGAAGTCCACGCTCACTAGTTGAAGTTCGACGTCACTCAACGTCAATAACGAGTATGCCCCCCGTGAGCATCAATAACTGCTTGGCATCTCCTGCCCATGGAAGCGATGAGATGACGAATCACATCCTGTGAAATGGCTGTCCACTCAGCCTGCAAAGCTGCTGCAAGCTGAGGTAGAGTCTGCGGTTGAGGTTGTCGCCGTCGCAGACGTCGGTCCAACTTGTCCCAAAGATGTTCGATGGGGTTTAAATCTGGTGATCTGGAGGGCCAGGGAAGAACGCTGATGTTGTGGTGTCTCAAGAAGACAGTGGTGAGTCGGACTGTGTGAGGACGGACGTTGTCATGTTGAAAAACGTCGTTGACGTTCACCATGATGGGTTGCACATGGGGCCTAAGAATCTCGTCGACGGTTGCGTACGGTCTTATCGGAAATCCTACGCAGCCCTGGTATGGTTGAGGCAGTAAACGTCGCAGTGGTGGTCCTATCCCGAAGGTAACGTAACCGGATGTAGCGATCTTGTGCGGGCGTGGTCACACGAGGTCTGCCAGATCGTGGACGGTCACGAGTTGATCCATGTTGTTGGTGACGATTCCATAGCCTTGCGATGGTGCTTGGGTGGACATTCACAGCTCTGGCAACATCTGATCGAGATTCGCCTGCTTCCAAGCGACCAATGGCGTTGTTGCGTTGTGCTTCAGTCAGTCTTGGCGTAACTGTATTGCGTGTCGGTGGCTTAACACTGAGCTATGGAAACCGAGAACCCGTCACTTTTATAGGGATTTTGCACATGTTGCACTCAGAACATGCAGATCTCTCAAACAAATTTATTGGACACGCATGCGTTCTGGCGAAAAATCCGACGTTTTCCTCCGTTTTCAAAGTGCACAACTTTTATTGTCATTTTGGTCTGAAAATCAGTGCCTCAACACGTGTAACATCACATACTCTGAGCTTGTAACGTTATTACATATATTTCTCTTTAAAATAACAAAAATATCCCTTTTGCATTTCTTGTTTTGAAGAGTATATAATTAATAATATTAAATGTCGTTATTATGATAAATTGATGATAAATTATTTAATTAAATATATAATTAATTAATCTTAAATGTCTCTATTATAATAATTTGATTATAAATTATTTAATTGAATATATAATTAATTAATCTTAAATGTCTTTATTATGATAATTTGATAATAAATTATTTAATTAAATATATAATTAATTAATCTTCAATGTCTTTATTATGATAATTTGATTATAAATTATTTAGTTAAATATATAATTAATCTTAAATGTCTTCACTTTGATAATTTGATTATAAATTATTTAATTAAATATATAATTAATTAATCTTAAATGTCTTTGTTATGATAATTTGATGATAAATTGCTTAATTAAATAATTTTAATAAATTTTAAATTATTTAATTAATATAAGGCGTCCTCTTTAAGACGATTAATTATAAATTAATTAGTATTTCTAAAAGATCTAAAAGATACGTGACTTTCATTAGATTTTCCTTGGTCTATATCACAAGCAATTATTTTAATAAAAATAATTAGTGTTTTTATTTACTATAATAATAAACTTGGGTCGGATGTGACCAAGTAGTTCGCTTGCCTGAATGTGAATTTGAAGGTTTAAGTTTGCGCCCCGTTGCTTTAATATTACAACTAGCACTTTGTTGCCGTGGGTGTGTTATAAGAGTGACGGTTAGATCTAAGGCCATGGGTATTTTATAGGAGTGACGGTTACATCTGATTATTCAGTCCATACAAGAGTAACCATGAGTTGGTGGGGGTATTGCTTGATAGCTGCCTTCCATTTGCTCTATCACTTCAGCCCCCCCCCCGTTGGTACAGCGGTAAGTCTATGGATTTACAACACTCAAGTCAGGAGTTCGATGCCTCTCGGTGGACTCAGCAGATAACCTGATGTGACTTTGCTATAAGAGAAACACACACACACTTTCACTTCAGAATTAAAAACGACTTGCGCAATAGTCCTCCAGTACATTTGAGCGATATCCAAGAAAGAAAGAAACAAACTGTGTTATATGTGCCAAAAACTTAATAGCAGAGTGTAATTCAACTTCGAGTCTATTTCAATTACTGCATAGTTTCATTGCATTACGTTAAATCTAATTGAACTTAAGTAATTTTGTTTCAACGGGTTTTCGCTAACAATTAACATAATCTTTCTAAAAACAGTTAATCTCCATATAAAAAAAGAAATCCGTGAAGATCTAATAATTAAACTAAACCTATAATGTTTTAAAAGTACCTTTTAAGATACTCCACAAAGGATTACAGTGTAGCTTCAAGTGATATTTGTTCTTCATTCTGAATCAGGTAATGAATTTTTAACCTGAGCCCAATAAGCAGGATATTGTGTTTTGCATTGTATTTCAACAAACAACGAAAATAACACAGCCATCCATAAGCTCGGGATCAAAGAACGAGTTATCTGTGTAGTTCAATTGTTAAGTTTACGTACGTACAACCCAGATAAACTCCATCAGAATGAAAAATCTAAATTATACATTCTACACCTCGGAAAAACTCAATGGAGTACAATTTATTTTACGATACCAGATCTATTGAAACGTGAACTTCTGTAAAACAAAGTTAAATGCGAGACTTTCCTCAAAAAGTCACGTTTTGACACGATTGTGTCTATTACAAGCATCACGTCTTATTTATCCAACTGTAAGTCTTAAATGAGATGAAAAGTTACTAACGGTCACTCACGGTAAATACATTTATCATAAGTTGGTTCAGAGATAAACAGAGGGACACGAGGAGTGAAAGGCCGATCTAAAAGCATTACTATGCGTATGGCCATCTATTATATCACACGTCAAACAAATGTGATTAAAAACTATATGTCCCTCAGTAACTCAGGGGTAAAGTTTCTAGACAGCGTTTCTCAACTGGGTGAATGATCCACCCACGAGTTTCGTTTTTTTTTTTGCATTAATTCTAGTTGTAGTTTGATGTTTAACTCGTAATAAATAATACGTAATACATAATACGTAATAAATAATACGTAATACATAATTCGTGATAAATAATACGTAATACATAATACTACTTTTTAATTTACTACTTATTTTTTGTTTTTGTTTTTCTAATTTGGGTGAGTTATATGTTGTGAAAAAAACTTATAAAAGTAAATGATACTGTTCTCGTCTTATAATCCCAGCATGGCCAGGTGGTTAAGGCACTCGACTCATAATCCCAGCGTCTTGGGTTCGAATCACCGTCACACCAAACGTCTTCGTCCTTTTAGCCGTTTGGACGTTATAATGTAACGATCAATTATCATATTCGTTGGCAAAAGAGTAGCCCAAGAGTTGGCGGTGGGTGGTGATGACTAGCTGCCTTTCCTAGTTTTACGCTGCTAAATTAGGGACGGTTAGCAGCGCAGAAAACTTCTCGTGTTGTTTTGTGCGGAAATTCAAAACAAAGAAACGTTATTGTAAAAGTGGTTTAGTTTTCAAGTATTTCGTATAATTTCTAAAATAAAGAAACTTCTATGTGTCCCTCATATTTCGTGTATGGTAATCTGTTTGGACAGGTATTATTTCCTTCACGTGTGTTTTATAAACTAAAAAGTTTTCTTAAACCATATTTATTTTTATGTTTTGTTCACAAAGGGTCTTTGCTTTTCTTAAAGTTAAGCACAAAGCTGCACAAAGGGCAATCTCTGTGTACTCGTTGAGATATTGATTGTAGTGTAATAAATCCTAATAGAAATGTTTACATAAACAACACCATTGTCCTGTTTTTGATTTAAAACGAACCTGTCACTGCTGTGAAATAAGTCAAAACTGACCGTTGTCAATGATTTGAAATATGCCTTTAATATAAAGCAACAGTGTTTGGAAACATGATATTATAGTCAGTGTATAATGAAATCTCGTACATATAAAGAGAATCGAACTTCTGTTTTAAGCTGACTAATACAGTGTGGACGTTTGTTATTTGTCTCACACAATGCTCTTATCAATAATTGTGTTCCGTAAATATATTGTAAATATCATATGTTTAAATACAATAGAACTTTCATTTTATTCTAAGGATACTGACTTTACTAAACAACAACACAAATATAATAAGAACATAACAATAATTTGTATGAAAGTTAGTTTAATCCATATATATTTCAGGATATTAAGCTGTCAAACAAAAACTGCAAGAGGGCCTGGCATGGCCTAGCGCGTTAAGGCGTGCGCTTCGTAATCTGAGGGTTGCGGGTTCGCATCCCCGTCGTACCAAACATGCTCGCCCTCCCAGATGACTAGCTGCCTTCCCTCTACTCTTACACTGCTAAATTAGGGACGGCTAGCACAGATAGCCCGCGAGTAGCTTTGTGCGAAATTCCAAACAAACACAAACTGCAAAATGTATGATTCTGATATTTCTTTACGTGTTTTAATTATACCTTCAAGAAGTTAAGACTAGATATCTAACTTTGCACGCTATATTTAAACGACAAATCTGCGAGGTATAGAAATTTTGAAATGTTTTGTAGAATTTTTTAATTAAAGAAATCTTTGATTACTTGTCTGAAACGAATATTAATTACAGCTTATTGTTATAAGATGATTATAGTAACTGATATTTTTGCTCAAAACACCGAACTACTGTTAACAAGCCTTTAATCACTTGGTTTTGTAGTATTATAAAACAGTTCTATGTGTGTTTCTTCCAAGTCTTTACTTGTCTATTGAAACTCCGTTCGTTCACTGTAAGTAAAGTGCATGGTTTAGAGTTTTTCATTAAATTTGTATAGTGAGTGCAGTAAATGGTGTTTTACATGCGATAAAAATAAATTGTTTGACTCATGTTATCAAAACCTTTAGGCCCGGCATGGCCAAGCGTGTTAAGGCGTGCGATTCGTAATCTGAGGGTCGCTGGTTCGCATCCCCGTCGCGCCAAACATGCTCGCCCTTTCAGCCGCGGGGGCGTTATAATGTTATGGTCAATCCCACTATTCGTTGGTAAAAGAGTAGCCCAAGAGTTGGCGGTGGGTGGTGATGACTAGCTGCCTTCCCTCTAGTCTTGCACTGCTAAATTAGGGACGGCTAGCACAGATAGCCCTCGAGTATCTTTGTGCGAAATTCAAAAACAAACAAACAAACTTTAATGACTTGGCTAATAATTTATGGTCATCATACTAGCTAGCCAGTTATTGTGAAAAAGACTTGGTCACTATAATCTTATGGTTTTTCTAATTTTGTATACTTTCTTATGTAAGATGGCCAGAGCCCTTGAATATTAAACACTTCTTACTGTGGTCATGTTCTATTTTCAGGTTGCTTGAAGTGTGGACAATAATAATTTCAGTATTTTTGTTGCGGGTTTGTATACCCTATGTGCGTGAGAGGGGAAGGGTCATTTGGTGAACTTTGTAATTCTGTACCCAGAATGTATGCATGTGAAATAAAGTTTAATAGTATTAAGGTTTGACACTTCTAATCCAATGATTTTTCTGAACTTCTATAGTCTGTGATATCACAATAACTGCCTCTATGTCTATTTCAGTTTTACATCAGATACGAGCTCCTTTGTTTTATTAGCTGGTAATAGAAATGACATGTATAAATGTGTATTTGTTTTCGTGATAGACAGTGTGAAAGTTGTGGTGGTTTTAATGATAGCAATGAAAAACTCTTTCACTTATTATATTTAATTGTAGGGCGATTATTGACCATGTATGATTAGTAAAATATATGGTGTCCTACAGAACATGGAAGAAGATATGAACACTTGAAAATGTACTCCATACTTTCACAAGTTTTGTGTGCCTTTGGAGGTGATAATGGTTATATAGAAAATGGATGGGTACAGTAAGTCAATCATTTACTAATTTTAATATAATTAAATCTAGATGTTGATGACTTGTACTGTCACAGTGTATTTGTTTAAACCCTACAGAAACAATTGTAACCAAATATATATAAAAGTCCATCTTTTTAAATTATTTTTCACAAATTAGTAAAAATGTTGTTGTACAATAAACGTTTTATAGAAGATATAAATTGTGGTATAATGTATGAACTTTAGTTATTGCAGGGTATTAATTTAAAACTACAGACCTGTTTTGTGGGTCTGGTAAAATGTATGTTGTGATATTTTTACAGTAAATAATGTATGTTGTTATATTGTTACAGTAAATAATGTATGTTGTGATATTTTTACAGTAAATAATGTATGTTGTGATATTGTTACAGTAAATAATGTATGTTGTGATATTGTTACAGTAAATAATGTATGTTGTGATATTGTTACAGTAAATAATGTACGTTGTGATATTGTTACAGTAAATAATGTATGTTGTGATATTGTTACAGTAAATAATGTATGTTGTGATATTGTTACAGTAAATAATGTACATTGTGATCATTTTACAGTAAATAATGTATGTTGTGATATTGTTACAGTAAATAATGTATGTTGTTATATTGTTACAGTAAATAATGTATGTTGTGATATTGTTACAGTAAATAATGTATGTTGTGATATTGTTACAGTAAATAATGTACGTTGTGATCATGTTACAGTAAATAACGTATGTTGTGATATTGTTACAGTAAATAATGTATGTTGTGATATTGTTACAGTAAATAATGTATGTTGTGATATTGTTACAGTAAATAATGTATGTTGTGATATTGTTACAGTAAATAATGTATGTTGTGATATTGTTACAGGAAATAATGTATGTTGTAATATTGTTACAGTAAATATTGTATGTTGTGATATTGTTACAGTAAATAATATTTTATGTCATTAAAAATACTTGATTGATTAACTTTTAATTATTGTGTCATCTTTTTTAGGGCGAATTAATTATAAATGTATTAATTAACTCATAATTTATTACTGATAATGTATAAACAATAAGACGTAGTTTGTCTTAAGTGTTCTGTTTGTGCCAATTTGATTATAAATGATTTAATTAACTAATTACAAATACGTTTGTGTTAAGTATACTTTTGAGAACAGACTAATTATAAATGGATTAGCGCTAAATTATTCAATTAGTTCATTATCGACATGATGAGACATGTATTATATGAGTTATATCCGTCTAAAAAAGGACATGTTCTCCACTTTGTGACATAATCATCCATTATGGCCGGCTGTCATGGCGGCTTAGCAACGCATCCCTAACCACACGCCCTCTTATGACAACAATTGGAACTATGGCATCATCATCTCTCTCCCACTCCCTCGACATATATGTGGCTCCCTCTTATGGTACGTCTGAAGTGCTGGTCTTACTACTAACATACGAGTAGAAGATATTCTAGACAACCATTATTTACGTCGAATGTTTCCTCCATCCATCTGATTTCCTCATGTCAAGATTTTTCACCCCCTTTTGGTTCTGTTTGGTTTCTCATTCAGGTTCAAAAGGCACAAGTATATGACACGTATATAAACTGGTTTTGTCCGTGGTATTTTTCTACAGTCATATAATTTATTTATCTTTTATATCTCAATAACCAAAGCAATAAGTGACACATGCACGATCTAACAAGTGCTGTTTTCATAATGTTTTGCTCTGATTGAAGTTTATATTAAATAACGGTATTCGACATTGTATATGACAAGTAGTAATCTGTTAACTTCAGTCATACTCCAGTTAAACATACTTGAAAACACTGTACGTGATGGGTATTAACCTGTTAATCTACGGTAAGTTCAGAATATTTAACAGAACTCATGAGCAACACCCTTATAACAGGAGAATATTTGATATTAGATTCTGTTTGACGCTGTTTGTTTTACACGTAGGTTTATTTTTGATATGCTTAAGGTTAAAGTAATGGGTTCAGAGTTTTTAACCTGAACAGCATCCCACATACACGAGAGCCAAAGGGTTAGGTCAAAAACACCTAGAGTTCAGATATATCGATTAATAATTTTTAACTGCAGACCAGAAGGAAGACAGCCATTCTGTAACATGAGCCACAATGGGGGCTCATTGTTCAAAAGATTAACAGGATATATTGTTGATTTTATAAAATGTCGGGATTGCTTGTCTCTCCAGTACAAAGCCCATCATGCTATCCGACAGACTAGTTATTAACGTACAGGGAGCATATATATATATATAATAAAATAATATTTTAGTTATGATATAACATAAGTGTAAAGTTTACCTTTCTCATCGTCAGATATTAGAGAAAACCCTTACAGTAAATGTCTTAAACCATATTAAGACGTTACAAAGAAAATAACTAATCATATTGAACATATTACACAATCTTTCGATTTCAAATATTTTGTTTTTAAACTAAAACCTTGCTTAATCAGAGTTATCGTTGTTATATTTTATTGTGAAGTCACTTTGTTTTTCCCTTCACTGTTTTCCAAACACTCTCATGGCTTTGCCTCCCAGTGGTTTAGGGACAAACCTGCAGGCTTACAACCTTAAGATCTGAGTTTCGACACTGGTAGTGAGGAAATTACAAATATTGTCCACTGTGTAGATTTATGCTTGAAACAATAAATTAATACCTTTTCCATTATCTTACTTGTATGTCTATCGAATTCCTTCAGAGATTTTTATTTGTTTGTTTTTAACTTTCGCGCAATGCTACACGAGGGTTGTCTTTGCTAGCCGTTTCTAATTCAGCAGTGTAAGACTAAAGGGAAGGCTGCTAATCATAACCACTCACTGCCATCTCTTGGGTTACTCTTTGACCAACGAATAGTGAATTGACCGTAACATTATAAAACATTATGGTTGAAAGAGCGAGCACGTTTGGTATGACGGGATTCGAAACCGCGATCCTAAGATTACGAGTCGAGTGTTTTAGCCACTTGGCCATACTGGGTCCCTTCAGCTCTGAATATAACTACCAAGGCTCCTCTCCTTCTTCTATAATAGAAAACAACAAACCGAACTTATATGTTAAGACGTTTGAGAACACCAGTACTGGGCAAATTTCTTTCTGGTCCAAAGCTTTCCTAAAATATGTTATTTTTCCAACTTCTTGTCTTTCATGAAGTTTCTTTAATTAATTTTGAAAGTCAGAAATTGCAATTGGGTTTCATTAATGAAACTTGAGTTTATATCACTACTATACTCGTAATCATAAAGAGTACTTAAGTTTAAGATACCCGTTTGGTAAGCAGCACATAGGTGCTCTCTGTGTTAGTCACGTCTTATTCCACTGGATGCATCAAACACTCTAACCATTAAAACTGTGTTACTAAAGTGGAGTAAAATCCTGTTAAACATGCTCTATAACACAATTTATACATATATAAACACTAAAACTGGGTTATTAAGATGGATTAAAATCCCGTTAAAGTAGTTTTATAACACATGTTATACTATATAAACACTAAAACTGGGTTATTAAGATGGATTAAAATCCCGTTAAAGTAGTTTTATAACACATGTTATACTATATAAACACTAAAACTGGGTTATTAAGATGTATTAAAACCCGTTAAAGTAGTTTAATAACACGTTATACTATATAAACACTAAAACTGGGTTATTAAAATGGATTAAAATCCCGTTAAAGTAGTTTTATAACACATGTTATACATATATAAACACTAAAACTGGGTTATTAAAATGGATTAAAATCCCGTTAAAGTAGTTTTATAACACATGTCATACTATATAAACACTAAAACTGGGTTATTAAAATGGATTAAAATCCCGTTAAAGTAGTTTTATAACACATGTTATACTATATAAACACTAAAACTGGGTTATTAAAATGGATTAAAATCCCGTTAAAGTAGTTTTATAACACATGTCATACTATATAAACACTAAAACTGGGTTATTAAGGTGGATTAAAATCCCGTTAAAGTAGTTTAATAACACGTTATACTATATAAACACTAAAACTGGGTTATTAAAATGGATTAAAATCCCGTTAAAGTAGTTTTATAACACATGTTATACTACATAAACACTAAAACTGGGTTATTAAAATGGATTAAAATCCCGTTAAAGTAGTTTTATAACACATGTTATACTATATAAACACTAAAACTGGGTTATTAAGATGGATTAAAACCCGTTAAAGTAGTTTAATAACACGGTATACTATATAAACACTAAAACTGGGTTATTAAAATGGATTAAAATCCCGTTAAAGTAGTTTTATAACACATGTTATACTATATAAACACTAAAACTGAGTTATTAAGGTGGGTTAAAATCCCGTTAAAGTAGTTTTATAACACATGTTATACTATATAAACACTAAAACTGGGTTATTAAGATGGATTAAAATCCCGTTAAAGTAGTTTTATAACACATGTTATACTATATAAACACTAAAACTGGGTTATTAAGATGGATTAAAACCCGTTAAAGTAGTTTAATAACACGTTATACTATATAAACACTAAAACTGGGTTATTAAAATGGATTAAAATCCCGTTAAAGTAGTTTTATAACACATGTTATACTATATAAACACTAAAACTGAGTTATTAAGGTGGGTTAAAATCCCGTTAAAGTAGTTTTATAACACATGTTATACTATATAAACACTAAAACTGGGTTATTAAGATGGATTAAAATCCCGTTAAAGTAGTTTTATAACACATGTTATACTATATAAACACTAAAACTGGGTTATTAAGATGGATTAAAACCCGTTAAAGTAGTTTAATAACACGTTATACTATATAAACACTAAAACTGGGTTATTAAATGGATTAAAATCCCGTTAAAGTAGTTTTATAACACATGTTATACTATATAAACACTAAAACTGAGTTATTAAGGTGGGTTAAAATCCCGTTAAAGTAGTTTTATAACACATGTTATACTATATAAACACTAAAACTGGGTTATTAAGATGGATTAAAACCCGTTAAAGTAGTTTAATAACACGTTATACTATATAAACACTAAAACTGGGTTATTAAAATGGATTAAAATCCCGTTAAAGTAGTTTTATAACACATGTTATACTATATAAACACTAAAACTGAGTTATTAAGGTGGGTTAAAATCCCGTTAAAGTAGTTTTATAACACATGTTATACTATATAAACACTAAAACTGGGTTATTAAGATGGATTAAAATCCCGTTAAAGTAGTTTTATAACACATGTTATACTATATAAACACTAAAACTGGGTTATTAAGATGGATTAAAACCCGTTAAAGTAGTTTAATAACACGTTATACTATATAAACACTAAAACTGGGTTATTAAAATGGATTAAAATCCCGTTAAAGTAGTTTTATAACACATGTTATACTATATAAACACTAAAACTGAGTTATTAAGGTGGGTTAAAATCCCGTTAAAGTAGTTTAATAACACGTTATACTATATAAACACTAAAACTGTGTTATTGAGGTGGAGTAAAACCTTGTTAAACGTTGTGTTTTATAACACAGTTTATACCTATTTAAACACTAAAACTGTGTTAGCTGTTACATTACAACTATGTTATCTGGTATATTAAAACTATGTTAATCGTGATGTTTTCTAATTTAATTAAAATCTTATATTTGTATAATACAGAATTCAGTATAAAACCCTCACGTGTTGGTGATGTGACAACAAGTGTTGAACATTTGTGGAACATCAACGTAATGTTAAGTGTTTGTGTGCGTATTTCACTTCTATTTATTTTCTATATGTTATCACAACATATAATACGTTAACCCTAGAGTTTAAGATCCCGGTGACTTTAAACTCAGTTAATCTGATTAATTAAAAATTAACAATAAATAGATACTTTCTGTTTGAATTCTTTATCGACCTTGTTTTCAGTGACATTAATGTGCACCGCATTAAAAGTGGATTCAAAACCTACGTTCACACTGTTTCTCCAGATCTGTGCTTTCCTCACCAAGGTCAGATCCACTCTTAAGCTCGTGCAGTCCAAAGTCTGTAATCTTCACAACCCAACGACTGTCAACTAAGCAATTGGAGGATTTGAGGTTGCCATGGGAACGTATAGAGCTGTCGTGAAGAAATATCATTCCCTATAAAGGAAACAAAAAAAAAATAGACAAGAGGAACTGTTTGTATTTACGTGCGTTTTAGATTTATCTTGGCAAACATGTCTTGACGCGTATTTTTTCGAGATGACGCCAATTTTAGTTGAAGAAAAGCACGATGAAATCTATCCTAAAAATATAACATTAATACTATGTTCAATAATATTAAAATATAATATTTATGAGCTGGAAAGCAGTTAAAAGTGGAAACAGAAAATATTTCATGAAATCGTTGTTATTCAGATATATTAGAGAAATGTTTCTTCAGTTGAGTTCTACTAAAACGAAGGAGCTATCATACAAGGTACAAACTTGTCACAAAGATAAAATAGATATTGTTCATACGGAGAGTAGGTAGAGAGCACGTGATAATTCTTTGAACCTCACGTGAAAATACACTTCTTGTTCACGTGTAGTTTCAGTTCTAACGAATCAACTGTTTCCTTTAAACGTTTCACCGTGGAACTGATACGCGATTGGTGTACTGAAATATCACGACATAAATGTTTAACAAATAAATTGACGAGAAATTTCATAAACATTTTTTATCTTGTCATACAAAATACGGGGTTCGATTCCCTGCGTTGAACACAGCAGATAGTCCAACGTGGCTTTGTTTTAAAACAGGGAAAATTAACGTCATATAAGGAATATACTCTTCAAAAAAAGAAACGCAAAAGGCAAAATTTGAGACATATTGTTAACAAGTTTATTCCGGGTAGTTCTGTATGACATGTGTGAAACTTTGCACATTCACTGCTGAACGTCCAAAGTCTGCAAAGGCGAAGTCCACACTCACAAGGTAAAGTTTAACGTCACTCAACGTCAATAACGAGTATGCCCCCCTTGAGCATCAATAACTGCTTGGCATCTCCTGACCATTGAAGCGATGAGATGACGAATCACATCCTGTGGAATGGCTGTCAACCCAGCCTGCAAAGCTGCTGTAAGCTGAGGTAGAGTCCGCGGTTGAGGTTGTCGCCGTCGCAGACGTCGGTCCAACTCGTCCCAGAGATGTTCGATGGGGTTTAAATCTGGTGAGTTGGAGGGCCAGGGAAGAACGTTGATGTTGTGGTGTCTCAAGAAGACAGTGGTGAGTCGGGCTGTGTGAGGACGGGCGTTGTCATGTTGAAAACGTCGTTGACGTTCACCATGACGGTTTGCACATGGGGCCTAAGAATCTCGTCGACGTATCGTTGAGACGTAAGATTCCCTCGAATGTGCAAAAGGTCTGTTCTGGCATTGTAGGCGATGGCAGCCCACATCATGACGCTGCCACCACCAAATCTGTCAACATCCTGCACACAGTTTGCTCCAAAACGTTCACCTCGGCGACGGTAAACACGGGTCCTTCCATCCGAAGCATAAAACGTGATTCATCGCTGAACCAAACATGCCTCCATCGGTCGATGAGGCCATACCCGATGTGCCCGAGTCCACTGCAGCCGTGCTTGACAATGTTGCTGGGTGAGGATGACGCCACTGACTGGACGTCGAGGTCGGATTCCTGCATCTCGTAGACGGTTGCGTACGGTCTGATCGGAACTCCTACGCAGCCCTGGTATGATTGAGGCAGTATACGTCGCAGTGGTGGTCCTATCCCAAAGGTGACGTAACCGGATGTAGCGATCTTGTGCGGGCGTGGTCACACGAGGTCTGCCAGATCGTGGACGGTCACGAGTTGATCCATGTTGTTGGTGACGATTCCATAGCCTTGTGATGGTGCTTGGGTGGACGTTCACAGCTCTGGCAACATCTGATCGAGATTCGCCTGCTTCCAAGCGACCAATGGCGTTGTTGCGTTGTGCTTCAGTCAGTCTTGGCGTAACTGTATTGCGTGTCGGTGGTTTAACACTGAGCTATGGAAACCGAGAACCCGTCACTTTTATAGGGATTTTGCACATGTTGCACTTGCAGAACATGCAGATCTCTCAAACAAATTTATTGGACACGAATGCGTTTTGGCGAAAAATCCGATGTTTTCCTCCATTTTCAAAGTGCACAACTTTTATTGTCATTTTGGTCTGACAATCAGTGCCTTAACACGTGTAACATCACATACTCTGAGCTTGTAACGTTATTACATAAATTTCTCTTTAAAATAACAAAAATATCCCTTTTGCATTTCTTGTTTTGAAGAGTATATGATATGAATATAAACTACTGAATTTCTCTCGGTACATATGTCGTTCACCAAAATATTATTACAAAGTGCACAACGTGATAAATATATTTGAAAATTTTTAATCAATTTCAATACAGATGTGGGCGTGATAATGTGTTGGTCAATCCCATTATTCGTTGGTAAAAGAGTAGCCCAAGACTTTGCAGGCCCGGCATGGCCAGGTGGTTAAGGTACTGGACTCGTAAGCTGAGGGTCATGGGTTCGAATCCCCGTCGCACCAAACATGCTCGCCATTTCAGTCGTGGGGGCGTTATAATGTGACGATCAATCCCACTATTCGTTGGTAAAAGCGTAACTTAAGAGTTAGCAGTAGGTGGTGATGACTATCTGCCTTCCCTCTAGTCTTACACTGCTAAATTAGGGACGGCTAGCACAGATAGCCCTCGAGTAGCTTTGTGCGAGATTCAAACAACAACATAGATAAAACCTGGTAACACTAGGATAAACCATAACATCAACTTACTCTTACAATGTCTCCAATTAGAGATGCAATGAACATGTTGTCAAGTTTAACGTCCTCATTTTCCAAGATATCCTGTTTATAAAAGACGAGGGACATATCTTTGAATGATATGTTACACAGAGTCGAGTACAAACAAGAACTACAATAACGTAAAACCACAACCTTCCACGGTTTACTTTCGCTTCTCTCTCCTTTGAAACTTTGAAATTAAATAAGACAGTGACTGATTGCACTTATGTGACTTATTCTGTTGAGTAATTAAAACGAATATTCAATCACAGTCTCTGATACAAAAGCTTTGGTAACTAATCACTTTCAGGTATTTTCGACATTGTTTTTGTCATGACCCGTGAAAGATTTAGTACCTCATTAAATAATAGCTTAATAAAAATAGAAACCATGGAAATCAGAATTACTGAGTTACAAGTTGCTGTTTTGTTTTGTTTTCTCGAGGAAAGCGAGCGAAGTATTACAAAGAAATGTTATTTTATTTTTTCATGACGGACGTCTTTCTTTTGTAGATATATATATATATATATTTCTTGGTTTAGCGCCCCTGGAAACAGGATAGGTATTATCCTTGGATCAACAAACACAGTCGATAAGAAATGAGTATTGAACATTTGTCGTTTTTAGGTCTTATGAAGGAGCATTTGGAATATTGAACATTAAGTAAAAATAAGACGTGAGTCGTTAGATATGACCTGAAGAAACGCAGCTATCAAAAACAAAGTGAGGAGGGGGGGTAAAAACATTTTGAGTATGCACTGTGTTTTAAGAATAGAATGCCAGGCAGATGACTTAATTATCCCACATCTTTTAAATTATCTCAAACGAAGTGTAAAATTAGCGACAAAACATTTACAATTAGCATAACTGAGAACATCGTAGTTGTCATTAATGGGTTCAATTTTCTGTTTTCGTTTTTTTTTGGGGGGAGGTGATTCAATTAGTGGAGAACGCGTGATCTACCATAAATCAGAAACAGCAATTACCTGATCTGTGATTGTTTTAATCACGTGGCTTTCAAATAAAAGTTAAGCTCTGAGCTGTGTCTGTTTCATGCGTACGTAAAAATGGACACATGCTATACGGTACGAGGGTACGGTATAGTAGAATTCAAACGAAAGAAAAACAAAATGAACGCATTTTTTCATGTTTGATGGCAGTCGTTACAACAGTTACGCTTCGATTAAAACGTTGTTACAAAACTGGAATGGTTTGTCTCTGTTTTCAATTTAATGCAAGGAAACTGTTCCTTATAGTCTGACTATGTAGTTGTATGTAAGACGTATTTTAAAATGTTTTAAAATGGTTAAAATAGTTCTTTGTTTATTATTATCAAACACAATTATTCGTTTCAAATAAAAATGCATGTATTTTATTATATATCTTTAAAAAAATGTTTAGATCTCTTTGACGTAGAGTGTAATTGATTTTTATTGTTTGAAATCACAGAGACCGAAGACGTGTACCACAGAATGGAGTTTTGTATTTAAAATTAATTATTGTTTAGGAAACAAAAGATCATTAACCAAAGACACACGCACGTGCATAAATTTGAATATATTATATGAAAAATTCGAATACATCAAATGATTAAAGATATGGTTGTTATGTTTCTGCATAACATACTCGGTCTTTGTTACCATACCTTCAGGCTTCCTCGTGAGCAGTACTCCGTAATTATACAGATATTTGGAGGATCCACGCATGCTCCGACGAAAGGATTAATATTGTCAAACTGAATATCTCGAATCTGTGAGAGAGAATAGGTTTCTGTTACCATGATTTGGTCAAACCTCAAACATTGTTTTTACTTAAATACGTGAAACAAATGGTTTTATTCAAAATTGTAGTTCTCGAATCATTATATATTTAAAACAAACGGTTTTATTCAAAATAACAATTTTTAAATCATAACTGTTGAAGCAAATATTTTCTTTATTAATACCGTTTGTTTCTTCGTTTGCAACTGAGCACAAATCTACACGATGAGCTGTACTCTGCCTACCATGGGTATCGAAACCAGATTTATAGGTATGCAAGTCTGCAGACATGCCGCTGTGCCACTAGGGAGCTCGCCATAAAGTAGTTTTAATCAAATCATGGTTTAGTTCACTATCAGCCGTTAAAAGTGTGTCTCTCTTTTGAACTTATTAACTTAAAAGTTTACACCTTTTTCTCCATAGAAGGTCTTAACATTGTTATAATGATACAAATCTTCTCACTTAGCTTTAAATTTCCTTATTTCTACCTCTAAAACTCTCTTAACAATGTTTACTATAAATATACTAATATCTTCAGTTAGCCCTAATTTTCCTTATTTTTACCTTGGAAAATTTTCTTACCAGTGTTAAATGTAACTACACTAATATCTTCAGTTAGCCCTAATTTTCCTTATTTCTACCTTGGAAAATTTTCTTACCAGTGTTAAATGTAACTATACTAATATCTTCAGTTAGCCCTAATTTTCCTTATTTCTACCTTGGAACTTTTTCTTACCAGTGTTAAATGTAAATATACCAATATATCTTCAGTTAGCTCTAATTTTTCTCATTTTTACCTTGGAAAATTTTCTTACCAGTGTTAAATGTAAATATACCAATATATCTTCAGTTAGCTCTAATTTTCCTCGTTTTTACTTTGGAAAAATTTCTTACCAGTGTTAAATATACTAATATCTTCAGTTAGCCCTAATTTTCCTTATTTTTACCTTGGAAAATTTTCTTACCAGTGTTAAATGTAAATATACTAATATCTTCAGTTAGCTCCAATTTTCCTCGTTTTTACCTTGGAAAATTTCTTAACAGTGTTAAATATACTAATATCTTCAGTTAGCTCTAATTTTTCTCGTTTTTACCTCGGAAAATTTTCTTACCAGTGTTAAGTGTAAATATACTAATATCTTCACTTAGCCCTAATTTTCCTTATTTTTACCTTGGAACGTTTTCTTACCAGGGGTAAATGTAAATATACTAATATCTTTAGTTAGCCCTAATTTTTCAAATTTTTACTTGGAAAATTTTCTTAATAGTGTTAAATATACTAATATCTTCAGTTAGCCCTAATTTTCCTCATTTTTACCTCGGAAAATTTTCTTAACAATGTTAAATACAAATATACTAATATCTTCAGTTAGCCCTAACGTTCCTTATTCTTCCGTGAAGAACCCCTTAACAGTAATAATTACAATAAATTTGTAGATAAAATCAGTACTTCTTTGTGTAACAGAAAACTTAAAATACGTAAGTCTTAAATCTTTCGATAATATAGTTGTAAAACAAATTAAATGATTATGTTTTATAGATTATTTGTCTTCACCGTATTTGTTATTGTTTGTCTTATCTTCACCGTATTTGTTGTGTATTTCTGTTTAACCTTTCAATCATATATAAAGATCTGCATAGCTTTTCTTAAGAATTTATTGGAATCAGTGAAGACTTAACACAAAGTAACATATCGTATCGTCTATTTAGTCGTCAAATTACGGTACTCTTGCAGACAGACGACACAAAGTAATCGGGTAATGTTGTTGTTAATTGTCAGCTATAGAAACTGTCATTTGTAAATTTTCTTTTACGCACTATTATTTATCTAGTACCCCCGTGGTACGGGGGTATGTCTGCGGACTTACACTGATAGAAGCGTGGTTTCGATACCCGTGGTGGGCAGAGCAGAAATAGCTCTTTGTGTAGCTTTGTGCTTAATAATAAATAACAATTACAAGATTATTGGTTTAAGAAACATAGAAGATAAAACATACTACTTGTGTTATCTTAGCTACAACTGTAAGAAGACCCTACAATAGTGTTGGAAGTTAAGTACACTTCATTCTTAGCTGATAATAGAATATGAGTCTTTGTTATAACGTTTTGTCGACGACTCCAGAGCTCATTGTTCTAGCCGGATGAACAAAAACAACAAACTTAGTTCAAAAACGGATAATTCCGGGGATGAAGAAAAGCAAACATCGAAAACTAATCGGCATGTAATGGGCCTGTTAAGAATGTAGTTCAACTAAAGGCAAAATTATTAAATAATTCTGATGAAAGATTAATAATTTAAACTTATATAGAAATTAACCTAAGGTGATTCCTACCGTTTTCATTTCCTTTTTCATTTTTCTTGTAATATCAATACACTTCTTCCTTAGACGTTTGATTGCGCAGATGCGCCCTCTATATATGCCAATTTGGGTGTAAATTGTAGAATATCTGAAGTCAGACTCAAGATTGGAACTGAGAGAAACTTGGCTAGTACGGATGAAAGGGTGAACATTCTGTTGGTTAGAAAGTCTCTCATGTATACTTCTATCTGTTTTTTTCAGACTGCTAAACTTGCTCAAGTTTCAGTCATTTTTATCACATGAAATTACACTAAATCACGTCACATGTTTTATAAGATATTCTGTATATTTCAAAGAATCCACCTTCTTGCAAACTTTATTAATTGTATCAAGTTTCAAAATAAGAAGCTTTCAAATATACCACATGTGGATAAAAAAAAACATCAGTATATCTTAAGATAATTTAATATCACTAATGAAAACATAACGATTACGTTAAAATTCATATTCATAATTTCGATTTCAAAATCCGTGTTCTCCACAAGGATTAGCACAAAAATTTTCTTCTTGATTTATAACAATATATGATTAGATTTAACGTCACTATGATGCCTTACTTATGTTTAAAAATAACTAAACTGAACTGGAAGGCAAAAAATTATTTTCAATTACTATAAAAGTTGCTAAAAATAAGTGTGATATAAATTTCAGTTAATTTCTAATTAATTTAGAAATAAATAAACACCTTAATTATTCATATTATTATAATTGTTTATTGTAATATTTAAGATATGGATACATTTATTCCACGGTTTATACACTGTATGTGAAGGTATAAGACACACAAACTGGTAAAATTATTACATTTTTAAGGCCCAGAAACAACGAATTTAAGCCATGCTTATTCGTAGGCGAGTTCCTATGGCAATAAATAATGTTATACGAAAGATGTATTTGAGATTATATTTTTGCATATTCGTGCCTCGATATCTGCAATAAATTAATTAAGATAAATATAGGGAAGAACAATCCTATTGGCAGAAATGATTTTAATTAGTTTTGCTCATAACTGAAAATAAAAACAATAAATATTTGCTCCTATTTCTTGTATGAAATACATTTTAATCAAATAATTAATTGTTTTATTAATATCTCTGTAGTACAATAAAAAAGACGTAACTTATACGGCCTGTCACGTGTTTTTCTAGTGATTTCCTGTCAAAAACAAATAGAAGTTTAACGTCGTCATTGTTTTATAATGGAATCAAAGATTAGTTAACGTACGTACCCATGACACCTTACCTCCTGTTCTAATGGGAGTGTATACGTACCCATGATACTTTACCTCCTGTTCTAATGGGAGTATATACGTACCCTTGACACTTTCCCTCCTGTTATAATGGGAGTATATCCGTACACTTGACACTTTACCTCCTGTTCTAATGGGAGTGTATACGTACCCTTGATACTTTACCTCCTGTTCTAATGGGAGTATATACGTACCCTTGATACTTTACCTCCTGTTCTAATGGGAGTATATACGTACCCATAACACTTTACCTCCTGTTCTAATGGGAGTATATACGTACCCTTGATACTTTACCTCCTGTTCTAATGGGAGTGTATACGTACCCATAACACTTTACCTCCTGTTCTAATGGGAGTATATCCGTACACTTGACACTTTACCTCCTGTTCTAATGGGAGTATATACGTACCCTTGATACTTTACCTCCTGTTCTAATGGGAGTGTATACGTACCCATAACACTTTACCTCCTGTTCTAATGGGAGTATATACGTACACTTGACACTTTCCCTCCTGTTCTAATGGGAGTGTATACGTACTCTTGACACTTTACCTCCTGTTCTAATGGGAGTATATACGTACACTTGACACTTTCCCTCCTGTTCTAATGGGAGTGTATACGTACTCTTGACACTTTACCTCCTGTTTTAATGGGAGTATATACATACCCTTGACGCTATACTTCCTGTTGTAGTAGGAGTATATACATACATTGACACTATACTTCCTGTTGTAGTGGGAGTATATACATACCCTTGACACTATACTTCCTGTTGTAGTGAGAGTATATACATACCCTTGACACTATACTTCCTGTTGTAGTGGGAGTATATACATATCCTTGACACTATACTTCCTGTTGTAGTGGGAGTGTATACATACCCTTGACACTATACTTCCTGTTGTAGTGGGAGTATATACATACCCTTGACACTATACTTCCTGTTGTAGTGGGAGTGTATACATACCCTAGACACTATACTTCCTGTTGTAGTGGGAGTATATACATACCATTGACACTATACTTCCTGTTGTAGTGGGAGTGTATACATACCCTAGACACTATACTTCCTGTTGTAGTGGGAGTATATACATACCATTGACACTATACTTCCTGTTGTAGTGGGAGTGTATACATACCCTAGACACTATACTTCCTGTTGTAGTGGGAGTGTATACATACCCTAGACACTATACTTCCTGTTGTAGTGGGAGTATATACATACCCTACACACTATACTTCCTGTTGTAGTGGGAGTATATACATACCCTTGACACTATACTTCCTGTTGTAGTGGGAGTGTATACATACCCTAGACACTATACTTCCTGTTGTAGTGGGAGTATATACATACCATTGACACTATATTTCCTGTTGTAGTGGGAGTGTATACATACCCTAGACACTATACTTCCTGTTGTAGTGGGAGTATATACATACCATTGACACTATACTTCCTGTTGTAGTGGGAGTGTATACATACCCTAGACACTATACTTCCTGTTGTAGTGGGAGTGTACACATACCCTAGACACTATACTTCCTGTTGTAGTGGGAGTATATACATACCCTACACACTATACTTCCTGTTGTAGTGGGAGTATATACATACCCTAGACACTATACTTCCTGTTGTAGTGGGAGTGTACTCATTAACTTGAATATCTTTATAATCAATTTTCCACAGCAAATTATCGAGCTCTCGTTCATATGCCCAGTTCCTATATTAACACAAATAAAGATAGAGCTATAAGTGTTCAGTTATTATAAAGATAGATCTGTAAGTGTTCAGTTATTATAAAGATAGATCTGTAAGTGTTCAGTTATTATAAAGATAGATCTGTAAGTGTTCAGTTATTATAAAGATAGAGCTGTAAGTGTTCAGTTATTATAAAGATAGAGCTGTAAGTGTTCAGTTATTATAAAGATAGATCTGTAAGTGTTCAGTTATTATAAAGATAGATCTGTAAGTGTTCAGTTATTATAAAGATAGAGCTGTAAGTGTTCAGTTATTATAAAGATAGATCTGTAAGTGTTCAGTTATTATAAAGATAGATCTCTAAGTGTTCAGTTATTTTAAAGATAGAGCTGTAAGTGTTCAGTTATTTTAAAGATAGATCTGTAAGTGTTCAGTTATTTTAAAGATAGAGCTGTAAGTGTTCAGTTATTTTAAAGATAGATCTGTAAGTGTTCAGTTATTATAAAGATAGATCTGTAAGTGTTCAGTTATTATAAAGATAGAGCTGTAAGTGTTCAGTTATTATAAAGATAGATCTGTAAGTGTTCAGTTATTATAAAGATAGAGCTGTAAGTGTTCAGTTATTATAAAGATAGAGCTGTAAGTGTTCAGTTATTATAAAGATAGAGCTGTAAGTGTTCAGTTATTATAAAGATAGATCTGTAAGTGTTCAGTTATTTTAAAGATAGATCTGTAAGTGTTCAGTTATTATAAAGATAGATCTGTAAGTGTTCAGTTATTATAAAGATAGATCTGTAAGTGTTCAGTTATTATAAAGATAGATCTGTAAGTGTTCAGTTATTATAAAGATAGAGCTGTAAGTGTTCAGTTATTATAAAGATAGGTCTGTAAGTGTTCAGTTATTATAAAGATAGATCTGTAAGTGTTCAGTTATTATAAAGATAGAGCTGTAAGTGTTCAGTTATTATAAAGATAGATCTGTAAGTGTTCAGTTATTATAAAGATAGAGCTGTAAGTGTTCAGTTATTATAAAGATAGATCTGTAAGTGTTCAGTTATTATAAAGATAGATCTGTAAGTGTTCAGTTATTATAAAGATAGATCTGTAAGTGTTCAGTTATTATAAAGATAGATCTGTAAGTGTTACTTCTGACAATAATTGTATTTTATTTTTTGACAATAGAAAATTATAACTTCTTACTGGACACTGTATTATATCCAGATTAATCAAAGCTACAACAATGTTGTTTAATACAGTTAGAAGGGTACAGAAGATATAAGAGCACTATATCATTACAGAATGTTATTCAAGTGAAATAAATTCTTTAAACACGTATAGCTTGTTAGCGAGTGATGAATTTCATTTCAGTGGCTGGGTACCACGAATTAGAGAAATGCATCAAGGTCATTAGACGTTTAAAACTGACTAATGATGTAGTACATTTCAGTGACCAGATATCAATAATAAGCGAAATATGTTAAGTTAGAAAGAGTCGAAATGCAGGGTTAAGCTTGAAGACAGAAACAAATAATGAATGCATGTTGAACACCGAATACAAATTTTAATAAAATCAGAAGACAGTAAATTGTGTTTTCTCGAGTTGTCCTTTTATCTTGAATAGTTAATGCTAAATTAATGCAATATATCTGTATATATACATACACTTAATGAGAATTATAATAAAGAAAGTTCGAGAAAAGGAATTCAATAGTGTATTTCGAGATTACGTTTTATCTCTTGTGACCAGAAACATTTTAATTGGATATTTCATATGGTAGATTTAACGAAGCTTTATGAATAGAAATTATTATACGAGATAATAATGACAGTGTTTGCAACAGCTAAGGCAAACGATGGGTCAATTGTCGCGAGAAAATTGGGTAATTAAGAACGTATTAAAGACGTCTGTCTCTTCGCAGCTCCAGTATGTTGTGAAAGTAATAATCGTGTTTAAGAACATGTCCATTATCTCTGAATTCACGCCTTTCTATTGGTTCATTTACGCTCTTTGTTTCAAAGTACGTCTTATAAACACAAAGAACGAAACATTGGATGAATTAACTTTAATTAGGGTTTGAATGAATACAACAAAAAAACAGGACAATAAACTAACCTGTTTTGTCCATCTGAAATGTTCTATGGTCTAAAAAACAACATATGGAGGGCCTGAGAGAAGCTTTGTGTACATCAGAATATTAGAGAAATTGATTTTGGAAGATTACTTTTGTTTCATATTATTTAGTTTAAACTATAGTATACAATGTAATAGATTTACGAACGTGTGGCCATACTCGTGATTGTGAGAAATTCACTTGAAGTAAAAATGTATTATCAAGACGGATGGTATGGGTATTAAAACTTTAATTAAAATACAGTGCTAATACCAATACCAGCCGTCTTGAGAATACGTGTGGTCATCCTGTTATATATATAAAAAGTGCGGCAGGTTCAGCTTGCTCTGAAAGCAACACAAAATGTTTGTTACAAAGAGCATATTTCAACAAAGATCTATTGCTGTAAAAGTAGTTGGATGAGCATGGAGTTAACGGATTTTCGGAGCTGAAATCTTTTTACTGAATCCCATTTGGATTATCCTCTTAATATTCTAATTCTTGCATTCTCTTATTGTTGAACCAATGCTAAAAGAACTTGAAACTGACACTTCAAAATAAGACATCACAGAACGTGCAATGGGGTACAATAGATTACTTATATTATGACAATATTTGAGTTAAAATACGGCCTAATCGATAACGTTAATTAAACCAACCTGTAAACAATGCACAAAATTACCAACAAGACCAAGGCCACTCCACCTGTTCCTCCGGCGACTGCTCGCCATACGAAACCTATTGAAGTTGTTGAAACCAATCCATGATAAAAAATAATAGCTCATTTATTACTGTTTTATTTCAATATAAAATCTATGGTTCTCTAAAGTTAATGAGAAAACACAAGTGAATTAAAAGCTTATTTATTATTTTTAATTCAATATAAAATCTGTGGATTTTTAATGCTGATGAGAAAACGTAAATCTTAATTTCACTTTAAAACCGATAAATAAATCACAAAATAAAACATCACTTCCATAAATAACTGGATGGACATGTTACAAACAAACAAGTAAAAGGAGAAAATTGTTATATCTTTCTTTGTCTGTTCCTAAAATAACGTGCACAGCTGCTTGAGAGCTACCTGTGCTAACTGATCATAATTTAGCAGTGTAAGACTAGAGAGAGAGTTTTGTTTTGAATTTCTTGCAACACAACACGAGGGCTATCTGCACTAACCGTCCTTAATTTAGCAGTGTAAGACTATAGGGGGAAGCAGCTAGTCATCACCGCCTACCGCCAACTCTTGGGATATTATTTTAATAACGAATAGTGGGACTGATTGTTACATTAGTTCCTCGCTGGTACAGCGGTACGTTTACGGAGTTACAACGCTAAAATCAGAGGTTCGATTCTCCTCGGTGGACTCAGCAGATAGCCTGATGTAATTGTAAATTACACACATACACTGTTACACTATACTGCTCCAATGATTAAAATGTTGAGCATGTTTGGTGAAGAGATTCGAGTCGAGTGCCCTAATCCTCAGCACTTCTGTGACCCAAAACTTTTATATAAAATACACTCAGATTGCTCTTAAAATTTTGATTCAGTATTACTGATTCGTCTGTGAGTTAAGTTTTAAATGGTTTATTATCTTCTTTGAAATAATATGAATACTGCTACATTACATACTGCAAATAACAAGTGTAACGAATAACATATATATAGTATCCACATCTTGTACTTTAATTTGCTCATGAACATATAATTAACTAATTATTTTCAGCCTTTGTGTATTCTAATACAAATTACACTGAGAAGGTTATAATGTTTGTTTGTTTTTTTCAATTTTGCGCAAAGCTACACGAGAACTATCTGCGCTAGCCGTCCATAATTTAGCAGTGTAAGACTAGAGGGAAGGCAGCTAGTCATCACCACCCACCGCCAACTCTTTCTTGGGCTACTCTTCTACCAACGAATAGTGGGATTGACCGTAACAATATAATGCCCCCACGGCTGAAAAGGCGAGTATATTTGGCGTGAACCCGCGACCTTCAGATTAGGAGTCGAGCGCTTTAACCACCTGGCCATGTCGGGCTGACAAAGTTATATTTTCTTTATAGTTCGTGTCACGTTAGGTGATTAAATAGATACCGAATTACAGAAATTTAATCGAGGGAATATATTCGATTGATACTTAAAGTAATCGATTAATTTCTAAACTTGTCTATTTCCTATAACGGACATAAAAGTTTTACACTTACTAGCTTTTACATAGTTTCTAAACTGATTTGTACTTTTAACAGATAAGTAATTTAAGCTTTTGAAGTTTACCTAGAGTGAAAGACTTCGTTTTAGTCGCTTGTACGTGTGTGTGTGGTTACAGAGATTCGAACACTTTTAAGCAGCTTACTCACATTAGGACAAGGTTCTCATCATTTTCACACCATTTTAATCGTAAGTGTAGTAATTCGAGTAATTATTTTATTTATGTGGAGAGTTCTAGTTTTAAAGACCCAGTAGGCTTAATTTTTAACACGTAACATTTAACAACAGCTTCTGATATAAAGAATTCGCCCACTTTAACATAAGAAAACGCTTTTAAAAATATCTTATGCAAACCAGGGGAGGATGACATAAAGGCCGACGAGAACAGGTATATCAGTTATAAAGATAACAGTGCGTTGTTTCATATGTTCTGGTATCCTTGCTGTTGAGAACATTCGTGGTCGTAAACCCAATATATTCTAAAGTTCAGTTTGTCTCAAATTCACAGTTATGTTAAACAAAAAACAACGGATTATAAAAGATATAATAAATCTACTGTATGTGTGTGTGTTTCTTATAGCAAAGTCACATCGGGCAATCTGATGAGTCAACCAAGGGGAATCAAGCCTCTGATGTTAGTGTTGTAGATCTAGGCTAACCGCTGTACCAGCGGGAAACAAAATTATTGGAGTAATTTTAATAAAAGCAACCCTGAAAAAAAAATGGATCACATTAAACTAACTTGTGAATCCTGTCAACAATATAAAGTTTCTTTCATTATTAACCATGTAAAGTATAAATATAATTTAATTAATTAAACGTGTACACGTCAAAAAACTTTGACAATCAAGTAAATGTATTCATTACACAGAGAGGTCAGTGAACTCTGTTGCCGTAAGGCATTGGTTTTTTCATTCTGTAACGCAATTTGAACTTTTGGTTAAGCGAATAACAAGATAATTTTATAACCACTTCGTTCAATTAGATATGAAGATTATAAGAATAATTAATAGTTATAATGTAATCATTTTAACTCTGACTTTAATTTCAAACACAAAACGCTTTTTCGGGAGTGGAAGATAAATCACTGCGAAACATTAGAAACATAAAACTGGTGATTCTGAACGTATTTAATAATGAGATATGAATGAAATTAAAAACTGGATTTAGAATAAATTATAAAAACATCAAAACTGTAATTAAAACACAACTAAGTTACAGCAACAAAAACTAGAAATAACTTATTATATGTACTATAAATAATAAGTAGAAACACTGGGAAATTTGAAGATTAAATAATAATGTATTCGAGAATATTATTACATAGCCCTCATTAATCATACTGAGAGTTAAAACTATCACGAAGTAATTCTCAGTGGCCCATTATTACCTTAAACAACTGTTAAGGTATTATGTTGGAGATGTGAACATTTCACAAAGGTACTAACATTATGTAAAATCTTTTATGCTTATAAACTATAACAAGACAGTCGTTTAACTTAAGTCGAGGCCCCCGCATGACCAGGTGGGTTAAGACGTTCGACTCCCTACTCTGAGGGTCGCGGGTTCGAATCTCCGTCGCACCAAACATGCTCGCCCTTTCAGCCGTGAGGGCGTTATAATGTGACGGTCAATCTCACTATTAGTTGGTAAAAGAGTAACCCAGAGTTGGCGGTGGGTAGTGATGACTAGCTGCCTTCCCTCTATTCTTACACCGCTAAATTAGGGACGGCTAGCGCAGATAGTCCTCGTGTAGCTTTGCACGAAATTCAGAAAACCATCAAACAAACTTAAGTCGAATTAATCGTCTCTTCGTTTGAGAGTAATTAAAAATTACAGCTAAATTATTTGTTAATTAATTATTTGTTCGTGAGAAAATAATGTAAATATTATTTTTGAATAAAGAACATTGAAGGGATTGAGTAACTAATTTGGCGGTTTGCTAGAAACTTGCTAAATTATTTGATTAACGTGAAAACTGAACTCACTAACACACTTTTCGTTATGGAATCCACAGTCTGGTTCGTCCTTTGGCGGTCCATTACCTACCCAGTCTACAATGTCGTCCAAGTAAAGCATCTGTCATTAAATGCATTTTATTATAATTAAAACACGACATATAATTAGTAGAAAATAATTAAATTTAGAATCAAAAGTGATGATAAAACCGAAACAAAAGTTAGTTCTCATTTCGGGTTGATTTTAAATAAAATTAAAGCACAAAAAGATAAAAATGCATTCTACAGGGTGTTCGGAAAGTCGCTGTGCACTTATATGTTTATTAACAGACAAAATCAGTGATGTCGAGAAAACCCACTTGTAGATAAATATATATGTAAAAATATATATGTAAAAACGGCTCGTTTGACTCAAATACTAAATAAAAAAACAAACATAAACAAACGCAAAATTAAAGAAACCTTACTTATACAACAACTCAAGACCAAAACAAACCAATATAAAGGAACGCCTTTATACCTATATTAATATAATAAAATAAATAAAATTATATATTCAAACATCTAACACCGCCCTCTACATTCCGACACTCAGTTACACAACCCCTTTCAAACATGCGTCAGCTTCTGGTCAATTATTTCTTTCTTTCTTTGTGAACCTGACGATGACTGAAGAAAGTCGAAACGTTGTTCGCTCCTCTACGTAAAATATTTTCTCAACCCAAACGAGCCGTTTTTGCATATTTATTAACAGATATGTTTCAATATAGAATACAGGAGGTAAATATGAATGACGATTATAAACAATGTTGAAAGTGACCCCTGTTGGCATCAATACAGGTCTGGATCTTTCTTATTTTGTTTCTAAACACCGCTATCACTTGCTGGCTTGAAATAGACTGAATAAAATATGATTACAAAACTGCACAGTGACTTTCGGAACACCCTGTACAATTTTAATAAATATATAGTTCTCTGCAACTCTTCGCCCTTAGGCCCACTTCAAGAATCGAACAAATTATATTTTGCAAAGTACGTTTCTTTATTAAGACTACAGCACAACATTTACACCTATTGTTTTCGTTGTTTAATATTATTCATTAATTCTACCCTTAAATTTGGTTGATTTCAAATATTTAAAATCATAATAATTATTCCATCTACAACATTTTTTGTGGTGCACTATTGTTAATGAATTGTGATAGATAAGAGCGCGGTGAAAGATAATTTATCTTTGCTTTTGCAATTAGGATATATAAAAAAAGAAATCATTGTACTCTCGACTTCACCAACAGATGGCGCAATAATACACAATACTATGAAGTTTAAGTGAATAAAATGAGAACCATTTTGAATCTGGAGATAAGAACATATCACAATCATAATTAACTTATTTTAAATATTGAAACGAAAAACTAAGTGTAAAGTAGTATATTAGTTTATTAGAATGAAAAGTTTCTTTATAGAGTTAATTTTTAATGATATTATCCACCATTTGTAAGGAAGTAATATCGTTATGTTTGATATGATTTAGTGGTAATAACGAACATATCTATAACTCATAATAGTTTGGGCTTTCAGACTCCTGACCCAACAGATTAAGTTGAAGTCAGTTACTGATAAATGTTATTAGTTGAAGACGAATATTGTATAAGCGCATTATTTAGCCATCACGTGGCAACCAATAAGGTCACAATAAAGATGAAATCTCGTATGCTCAACTCTTAAGTCGTAGACCCCAAGGTTCAGACATAGCCACTCTAATATTAAAATTCTCATGTAAAAGAAGAACAACATTTGAGCAATACACGCCGCCTACACGTTCAGTCTTAGCTAGATTGTGTTCACGGTTAAAATCTGTTACATCTAAGTGTACAAGGATGTTCAGGAAATATTGCTGCTCGAACCTTGGACCTTCCAGTACACAGCCGACCACAGTAAGAACTACGTATGTGTTAGATATTGGTTAATTAATACAGCGGTTTAAATAACAGCTTATTTAGTCGAATCGCCGACAGTGTGTGTGTTATACAGGGTGGGTCCATTTGGGTTATAATGTTGTCCATTTTAGAGTATTGTTCGGTTTCTATTGTTTATTACTTACTCTTGAAGAAACACTTAGTTTTTATTGTTTCTATAATAATTCCCTTAATGCCAACCGTATTACACTCACTGTAACAACTTCATAGTATGAACTATGTCAACTTCATTCTAATTTTTGCCCTACCCTGTATATGGAAAATTAAATATGTCTTAGATTTTATTAGGTATTCAGTAATTCGAACATTTTCTATGCAGAAATTTTCACTAAAACTAGCTGTCTTACTATCAACAGATTAGAGTCTATTGAATCTATCTTACTATCAGTAGACTTAAGTTTATTGAAACTAACTTACTATCAGTAGATTTAAGTTCATCCAAACTAACTTACTATCAACAGTTTTGAGTTTATTGAAACTAACTTACTATCAGTAGATTTAAGTTCATCCAAACTAACTTACTATCAACAGTTTTGAGTTTATTGAAACTAACTTACTATCAGTAGATTTAAGTTCATCCAAACTAACTTACTATCAACAGTTTTGAGTTTATTGAAACTAACTTACTATCAGTAGATTTAAGTTCATCCAAACTAACTTACTATCAACAGTTTTGAGTTTATTGAAACTAACTTACTATCAGTAGATTTAAGTTTATTGAAACTAATTTATTGTCAACAGTTTTGAGTTTATTGAAACTAATTTACTCTCAATAGTTTTGAGTTTATTGAAACTAATTTACTATCAATAGTTTTGAGTTTATTGAAACTAACTGACTTACCGGAATCCCACTTCTGTTTTCAGGAAGCATGAATAAACCGACACGGAATATTCCGTATTCTTCCGGAATTCCGGGCAGTGGTTTCCTAGCGATAACAGTGTAGTTACCTTCTGTGTCACCGTTTTCATCCATATAAACCATGTATCCCATTGCACCTGGTTCATCCATGAAGAAAATGCACACGTACAGAGTTCAGTCACCATAAGAATATATACATATCGGAATATCCACACATATCTTGTTAAGTAATTTATATCCATCCTTATTTTATTTGTGTGTGTGTGTGTGTGTAATTAGGTCGATACCATGAAATTAAGCTTGTTTGTTTTTGTTCTTTTTTTAATTTAGCGCAAAGCTACACGAGGGCTATCTGCGCTAACCGTTCCTAATTTAGCAGTGTAAGACTAGAGGGAATACAGCTAGTAGTCACCACCAACCGCCAACTCTTGGGCTACTCTTTTACCAACGAATAGTGAGATTGGGCATAACATTATAACGCCCCCACAGCTGAAAGTTCGGTGTGGCGAGGATTCGAACCCGCGACCCTCAGATTACGAGATAAGTGCTTTAACCATCTGACTATACCGGGCCCCGAAACTAAGCTTTGAGGTGGATTCGTTGATGTGTCGGTATAACTAATAAGTGGACTTGTAGATGAGAATTGAGTTTTAAAAACATTTTAGACAGGGAAATTCAAATTAAAACATATTGCACCATTTGTTAAAGCGATAAAAATAATGTCCTAGTCTCAACTAAAATAACGCTTAAAGAATTAGTGGAACTATACATTATGTAAAACAAGGTAGGTTGTTAGAAATACGTACTTATAGGTTTAACGTATCTTTATGGCTCACAATGAGAGAACTGCTAGAAAGAATTAGTAAAAACGTAAATAATGAATACATTTCTGGATATATGTATAAAAATTATATAAAATTCTATTATAATGAATATAATATATTAAAGAAAACTATAGATAATATTACAACATTCTGATATTTAAAAGAATAACCTATGTGTATATTCTTTTTTTTTATATTCATATAAAACTAGTTCTGTCGATGTTATTGGTTATAAAGCTTCTTGAGGTAATTTTGAATCGTATATTTAATGTATGCACTTCTACAGGTCATTCTGTATGTGGCTTTACAACAAAACTGAATATACAAGGCTGCCTAAACTCGTGAGATATTATTGGGATTACGGCCGAAATTGTTGACAGTTTCGAAGTCAAGAACTGGTGAATTCTGTGCACTATAAATTTCACTATTCTTGTCAACTGATTTATGAAGTTAACTTATTAGTTATTTGTATATCCTATCTGTTTAATTAATTATGTTTGACTACAAGTTATTCCTGATCACAAAACTCATTCCTCTTTCATCAGTTTCATTCAGAATGGTTGGTTTAAAATACATTTTCATGAAACGTCTGTGAAAATACTTTATGATCCGGAGTTTTACAAACTTTGTGGTGTTTTATTATCTATTGTTAAACAATCTTCCAGTTATTTTACGCTTACTTTTATACGTTTTGCTTTTCATGTACTCCAAAATCAACTTTCCATCGAAAGGGTTCTGTTTATCCGCTAAACAGCTATTCAATGCTCGAGCATACACGTAAACTGCATCGTAGAGGTAAGCTCCTCTGCCGGAACCTATTAGAATAATAATTCTGAAATTGAGGAATTTTACTTTCAAAAACATATACAACAAATCTAATCACTTTCACCTAGGAATGACAAACATACAAATGTATTATTTTCTTGTATATTACAAATATGTGACATTTTCGTCGATGCCAAAACGCCCTTCTAGTGGCTCAGCGATAAGTCTGCCTGTTTACGACACTAAAATTCCAGTTTCGATAGCCGTGGTGAGCAGAGCACGGATAGCCTATTGTATAGCATTTTGGTTATCGTCAACCAAAGTAAACCAATACGAGACGTCTACACAGCGGTCATGACATTTGAACGACAGTATGTATTACCACCCGTTCCTTTGTGAGAAGGGATAAGTGCTTATAATTAAGTTATACGTATCATTTTCGAAAAACCAAAAGTTTCACGACTACAGCTTTTACAGATGGCTGTTTAAACTTTTATGGAAACGAAAAGTTAGATATTCTGTAGCAGGAAGTGATATTTTTATAGAATATCTCACTTCATATACTTCTCTCTCTACTTAAGAAAGAAAATATTTATATGGAATTATGAATATTTAGAGTTTCAGTTTCATTGATTCAAACTCACTTCTAAGACACGCTTAAGCAGACCAAAAATACGAAACACATTAGGACTACTTCAGGTGAATTGATAGGTCTGTGGTCGAATGAAGTCGCCAGAACTCTAATTTCATTAGTCACATACCTCAAGAAACCGTTTTCTGATTTCTAGGTCTTCGTTGGAAGCTCGTGAACCTTGGTTAATAACGTCAAGGCTTTACTTACTTATTTTACTCACGATACTAGGAAACATGTTAAACTTTATCGCAACGACATTTTGGGCAGAGGATTCTGTTTCGCAGTCATTATCTTCATTTTACGCATTTGGACGTTTGTTCTGATTCGATTGGTTAAATATTTATCTTTCGCTTTACTTCTTTGTTGTCGTAAGAATGTACTTTTCAGTCACATAAAGGGGCCGCGTATCCCTCCAATCAGCAATCAAGTTTTGGAAGCATTTTACAAGACTAATGAGCAGGCGCATTCGGGCACGTGACTTGGATTCCTTAACAATCACGATGTTCGTGTGGAATAATAATCCACAAGTATTTACATAAAATACAAATGTCTCTCAGTATACTCCATTTACATAAAACACAAATGTCTCTCAGTATACTCCATTTACATAAAACACAAATGTCTCTCAGTATACTCCATTTACATAAAATACAAATGTCTCTCAGTATACTCCATTTACATAAAACACAAATGTCTCTCAGTATACTCCATTTACACAAAACACAAATGTCTCTCAGTATACTCCATTTACATAAAACACAAATGTCTCTCAGTATACTCCATTTACATAAAATACAAATGTCTCTCAGTATACTCCATTTACATAAAATACAAATGTCTCCCAGTATACTCCATTTACATAAAACACAAATGTCTCTCAGTATACTCCATTTACATAAAACACAAATGTCTCTCAGTATACTCCATTTACATAAAATACAAATGTCTCCCAGTATACTCCATTTACATAAAACACAAATGTCTCTCAGTATACTCCATTTACATAAAACACAAATGTCTCTCAGTATACTCCATTTACATAAAATACAAATGTCTCTCAGTATACTCCATTTACATAAAATACAAATGTCTCTCAGTATACTCCATTTACATAAAATACAAATGTCTCTCAGTATACTCTATTTACATAAAATACAAATGTCTCTCAGTATACTCCATTTACATAAAATACAAATGTCTCTCAGTATACTCCATTTACATAAAATAAAAATGTCTCTCAGTATACTCTATTTACATAAAATACAAATGTCTCTCAGTATACTCCATTTACATAAAATAAAAATGTCTCTCAGTATACTCTATTTACATAAAATACAAATGTTTCTCAGTATACTCCATTTACATAAAATACAAATGTCTCTCAGTATACTCCATTTACATAAAATACAAATGTCTCTCAGTATACGCCATTTACATAAAACACAAATGTCTCTCAGTATACTCCATTTACATAAAACACAAATGTCTCTCAGTATACTCCATTTACATAAAACACAAATGTCTCTCAGTATACTCCATTTACATAAAGTACAAATGTCTCTCAGTATACTCCATTTACATAAAATACAAATGTCTCTCAGTATACTCCATTTACATAAAATACAAATGTCTCTCAGTGTACTCCATTTACATAAAATACAAATGTCACTCAGTATACTCCATTTACATAAAATACAAATGTCTCTCAGTATACTCCATTTACATAAAATACAAATGTCTCTCAGTATACTCTATTTACATTAAATACAAATGTCTCTCAGTATACTCCATTTACATAAAATACAAATGTCTCTCAGTATACTCCATTTACATAAAATAAAAATGTCTCTCAGTATACTCCATTTACATAAAATACAAATGTCTCTCAGTATACTCCATTTACATAAAACACAAATGTCTCTCAGTATACTCCATTTACATAAAATAAAAATGTCTCTCAGTATACTCCATTTACATAAAACACAAATGTCTCTCAGTATACTCCATTTACATAAAATACAAATGTCTCTCAGTGTACTCCATTTACATAAAATAATAATGTCTCTCAGTATACTCCATTTACATAAAATAAAAATGTCTCTCAGTATACTCCATTTACATAAAATACAAATGTCTCTCAGTATACTCCATTTACATAAAATACAAATGTCTCTCAGTATACTCCATTTACATAAAATAATAATGTCTCTCAGTATACTCCATTTACATAAAATAAAAATGTCTCTCAGTATACTCCATTTACATAAAATAAAAATGTCTCTCAGTATACTCCATTTACATAAAATACAAATGTCTCTCAGTATACTCCATTTACATAAAACACAAATGTCACTCAGTATACTCTATTTACATAAAATGAAAATGTCTCTCAGTATACTCCATTTACATAAAACACAAATGTCTCTCAGTATACTCCATTTACATAAAACACAAATGTCTCTCAGTATACTCCATTTACATAAAATAAAAATGTCTCTCAGTATACTTCATTTACATAAAACACAAATGTCTCTCAGTATACTCCATTTACATAAAATACAAATGTCTCTCAGTGTACTCCATTTACATAAAATAATAATGTCTCTCAGTATACTCCATTTACATAAAATAAAAATGTCTCTCAGTATACTCCATTTACATAAAATACAAATGTCTCTCAGTATACTCCATTTTTATAAAATACAAATGTCTCTCAGTATACTCCATTTACATAAAATAATAATGTCTCTCAGTATACTCCATTTACATAAAATAAAAATGTCTCTCAGTATACTCCATTTACATAAAATACAAATGTCTCTCAGTATACTTCATTTACATAAAACACAAATGTCTCTCAGTATACTCCATTTACATAAAATACAAATCTCTCTCAGTATACTCCATTTACATAAAATACAAATGTCACTCAGTATACTCTATTTACATAAAATAAAAATGTCTCTCAGTATACTCCATTTACATAAAATACAAATATCTCTCAGTATACTCTATTTACATTAAATACAAATGTCTCTCAGTATACTCCATTTACATAAAACACAAATGTCTCTCAGTATACTCCATTTACATAAAATAATAATGTCTCTCAGTATACTCCATTTACATAAAATAAAAATGTCTCTCAGTATACTCCATTTACATAAAATACAAATGTCTCTCAGTATACTTCATTTACATAAAACACAAATGTCTCTCAGTATACTCCATTTACATAAAATACAAATGTCTCTCAGTGTACTCCATTTACATAAAATACAAATGTCACTCAGTATACTCTATTTACATAAAATAAAAATGTCTCTCAGTATACTTCATTTACATAAAACACAAATGTCTCTCAGTATACTCCATTTACATAAAACACAAATGTCTCTCAGTATACTCCATTTACATAAAATAAAAATGTCTCTCAGTATACTCCATTTACATAAAATAAAAATGTCTCTCAGTATACTCCATTTACATAAATCAGAAATGTCTCTCAGTATACTTCATTTACATAAAACACAAATGTCTCTCAGTATACTCCATTTACATAAAATACAAATGTCACTCAGTATACTCTATTTACATAAAATAAAAATGTCTCTGAGTATACTCCATTTACATAAAATACAAATGTCTCTCAGTATACTCCATTTACATAAAATACAAATGTCTCTCAGTATACTCCATTTACATAAAACACAAATGTCTCTCAGTATACTCCATTTACATAAAATAAAAATGTCTCTCAGTATACTCTATTTACATAAAATACAAATGTCTCTCAGTATACTCCATTTACATAAAATAAAAATGTCTCTCAGTATACTCCATTTACATAAAACACAAATGTCTCTCAGTATACTCCATTTACATAAAATACAAATGTCTCTCAGTATACTCCATTTACATAAAACACAAATGTCTCTCAGTATACTCCATATACATAAATCACAAATGTCTCTCAGTATACTCCATTTACATAAAACACAAATGTCTCTCAGTATACTGCATTTACATAAAACACAAATGTCGCTCAGTATACTCCATTTACATAAAACACAAATGCCACTCAGTATACTCCATTTCACTCACTCTTATTTTTGGAAAATATTGATCTAGTATTGGTATTTCTTAGGTTAATTTTTGAAGGCTCAAAATGTTGATAATATGGCGAAGTGATGCCTTATGAATAACTGTAGGGAGTGTTGTCTGTTAATAGTATTATTTAGAGGAAAACAGATCTAATCAAGACGTCTTGATATACGCTTACGATATAGACCCTTTTGTAATTTATATCTAGTGTTAGAAATATTGCAAAAAGGCTAAAATAAAGCAGTGTTATAGTGAACTTTGTACACAGTTTAAATATTATTAGAATAGGTTTTATGATTATCGTATACCCAGAACAATTCCTTCACAAAATACATAGATTATCCTATCCTAAATGATCTACTTGGAATGTTTATTTACAAGAATGTTCCAGATAAAACTTTTCTATTTCGTTATAGTTTGTTGTTGTTGTTGTTTAAACTGATTGGTTAGATGACTAACTTTTGTGGTTGATGAAACAAAATGAAATTGTCCATAGGAATAAGCAGTGTTTGTTTTCAAAATGAACAGTACTGAAAAGAGTTCGTTCAAAAAGTTTCCCGTGTAAAACAGTTCGGTAAAAATTCAAGACGCACAACACATGATTTATAACAAGTTTACATAAGGAATAGTTATTGTGTCTTCTAAATAAAACCGAAACGTTATATACGATTCTACTACTCTTTCGATTTCTCGGTAATAAAGACATAATTCGCTCGATATTTCATCTACCATCTGCTTGCTACGCACGTGCTAAAACAACACGAGAGGTAGAATTTTGCAAACTACATAGCTCAATCCACTCACCCACTTCTTACTCTTCGGTGACGAATAGGATGCGTATTTGAGGAGTCATGATTTTGTTGTTATGAGAATTGAACCCGAATTGGTTTTCAAGTTATCAGCTGGTGTGTTTATAAATTTCGTGTTGTTCAGCTCTCCGAGGAAGGAGTTTCTTGCCCTGTGGGAAGTCGTATCTTTCCCTGTGTAATTCACACATTTGCGTGTTAAAGATTTGATTTGTTTTGAATTTTGCGCAAAGCTACTCGAAGGCTATCTGCGCTAGCCGTCCCTAATTTAGCAGTGTAAGACTAGAGAGAAGGCAGCTAGTCATCATCACTCACCGCCAACTATTGAGTTAATCTTTTAACAACGAATAGTGGGATTCACCGTCATATTATAACGCCCCCATGGCTGAAAGGGCAAGCATGTTTGGTGTGACGGGGACTCGAACCGCGACCCTCCGTTTACGAGTCGAATGCCTTAACCACCTGGCCATGAAAGTAAAAATATCTTTAGTAATATTTGTTATTTTTTTAGGTATTTTAATAGTATTATTAAGAAATACAATGAAGTTACAAAGGCGATAACAATTAGGCTTTTAACACATTATCTGCTCTGTCACGTGATTGCAGAGCGACTAAATAAAAAACAGTGCACAAAGAATATAAAAATACCTAGTATTTTTTCATGGCACGTATAACGTACGCTGACAAATGAGGGCCAGCAATAATAAATGAGTGAACGTCTACAACCACGCCCAATTAAGTGACTCTCTTCTTGAATACGAGACACCTTTAACAAGTTAAACAGTCTCGTGAGTGAGTTCAACTACGATTTTTTTGTTCAACTCTCTAGAAAGGTAGATAATGTTTCAGCTCTGCCTGCAAATTAATCTGAAAATGCAAATATTGTTTGTTTTTTAAAACACTGAATGAGAGAAACTAGTACGTCAATAAAAAAATTAAAGATTTGTATTTTGGGAGAATTTATCCATTTTGGTAAAAAGGTTTACAGAAAACGACCTTTTCATTTCAGATATATATATTATATATATATATTAACATAACCAACGTTTCGCCTCTACGACCTCATAAAGAACTTTTCTTAATGTTAGTTGAATGAAATGTGGTGATAGATTTTAGTTTAATGTTAGTTGAATGAAATGTGGTGATACAAGTGTGTACCTTAAATGAGCGAAACGTTGGTTAGATATTTATATCTGGAATGCAAAGCTGATTTTTCTAAACTTTTTACCGAAATTTTGCAATACTGAGTAACACCACTGAAGAGAGTTGGTTAATTACATTGTACTATAATATTTTCCTTGGGGTATCGAATTAGTCGTGAAGACCCGAAAAACACGGTAAAAAAAAACAAAACTCCAGCAGTGCTGTATTTTTAGATGCTTAACCTTTCTGTCTCTCGAATGTGTACTTTGAAGATAAGTGAAACCTTGGGGCCTACAAACAAGCTAAGACTACTTATGTGTGTATAGAGATTTCAGTCACGATTCTGTCTTATTTATTCAATGTTTTCAGTAATACGAAATATTGTATTGTTTGTTTCTGAACGACATACATATCGGAAAGTTTTAATATGCCCATGAGTTACACTGTCTTTTATCAATTCTTTTGTACTGCTTCTCTGTAGGTAAAAGGTCAAATAAAACAACGTTACGACAATTATTAAACGGTACTATAATCGTTTTGCAGTTTCGAAAACAAGACGTAAGTTATAATTCTACTCTAATGTGTTTTCAAAGGGCTTCAAGTATTGTTAAAGTCCAGAAATGGAACTATTTTATATTTCTGAACGTGGGCTACAACAAAGAGTGAATCATAAGAACTATAATATGGTTAGTTTACATATTGTATGTTCTGTGTGTTATATACTCCCTGGTTAGATTCATATTGTGTTATTTGTTTGTTATGAACTCCCTGGTTATTTTACATATTGTGTGTTTTGTTTTTTATCTACAGGTTAGTTAGCTTACTTATTGTGTGTTTTGTTTTTTATCTACAGGTTAGTTAGTTTACTTATTGTGTGTTTTGTTTTTTATCTACACCTTAGTTAGTTTACTTATTGTGTGTTTTGTTTTTTATCTACAGGTTAGTTAGTTTACTTATTGTGTGTTTTGTTTTTATCTACACTTATTGTGTGTTTTGTTTTTATCTACACGTTAGTTAGTTTACTTATTGTGTGTTTTGTTTTTTATCTACACGTTAGTTAGTTTACTTATTGTGTGTTTTGTTTTTTATCTACAGGTTAGTTAGTTTACTTATTGTGTGTTTTGTTTTTATCTACACGTTAGTTAGTTTACTTATTGTGTGTTTTGTTTTTATCTACACGTTAGTTAGTTTACTTATTGTGTGTTTTGTTTTTTATCTACACGTTAGTTAGTTTACTTTATCGTGTGTTTTGTTTTTATCTACACGTTAGTTAGTTTACTTATTCTGTGTTTTTTTTTTATCTACACGTTAGTTAGTTTACTTATTGTGTGTTTTGTTTGTTATCTAGTCACCATTAGTTTTCATATTATGGGTTTTGTATGTTATCTATTCACTCGTTAGTTTCGTATTGTGTGTTTGTTATGTACTAACTGATTAGTTTCATATTTTGTGTTTTCATTTTTATCTACTCAGTTTTATATTGTGTCTTTTTAGTTTACATACTTGTGTGTCATTGTGTGTGTGTTTGTTATCTACTCCCTTGTTAGTTTTGTATTGTGGGTTTTATTTATTATATACTAACTGGTTAGTTTCATATTGTGTTTTCTTTTTTATGTACAAACTAATTAGTTTTATATTGTGTGTTTTGTTTGTTATCTACTCACTGGTTAGTTTCATGCGTGTTTTTTTTTGTTATCTACCCACTGGTTAGTTTTATATTGTGTTTTCTTTTTATGTAGTAATTGGTTACTTTCATATTATGTGTTTTGTTTGTTTTCTACTCACTGGCTAGTTTCTGTATCGCGTGTTTTGTTTGTTTTCTACTCACTGGCTAGTTTCTGTATTGTGTGTTTGTTTGTTTTCTACTCCACTGGCTAGTTTCGTATCATGTGTTTTGTTTGTTTTCTACTCACTGGCTAGTTTTGTATTGTGTGTTTTGTTTGTTTTCTACTCTCTGGCTAGTTTCTTATCGCGTGTTTTGTTTGTTTTCTACTCTCTGGCTAGTTTCGTATCGTGTGTTTTGTTTGTTTTCTACTCACTGGCTACTTTCGTATTGTGTGTTTTGTCTGTTTTCTACTCTCTGGCTAGTTTCGTATTGTGTGTTTTGTTTGTTTTCTACTTTCTGGCTAGTTTGTATTGTGTGTTTTGTTTGTTTTCTACTTGCTGGATAGTTCTCTCGTATCGTGTGTTTTGTTTGTTTTCACTCTCTGGCTAGTTCTCGTATTGTGTGTTTTTGTTTGTTTTCTACTTCTCTGGCTTGTCTCTCGTATTGTGTGTTTTGTTTGTTTTCTACTTGCTGGATAGTTTCTGTATCTTGTGTGTTTTGTTTGTTTTCTACTTGCTGGCTAGTTTCGTATTGTGTGTTTTGTTTGTTTTCTACTTGCTGATAGTTTCTGTATCGTGTGTTTTGTTTGTTTTCTACTTCTGGATAGTTTTGTATCTACTCTCTGGTGTGTTTTGTTTGTTTTCTACCTGGTTAGTTTCGTATGCGTGTTTTGTTTGTTTTCTACTTGCTGGTTAGTTTTGTATTGCGTGGTTAGTTTTCTACTTGCTGGTTAGTTTCATTGTGTGTGTTTGTTTGTTTTTTGCTTATTGTGTGTTTTGTTTGCTGGTTAGTTTCGTATTGTGTGTTTTTTTGTTTGTTTCATTGTGTGTTTTGTTTGTTTTTCTCTGGCACCTGTTTGTCTTCTACTTGCTGGTTAGTTTCGTATTGCGTGTTTTGTTTGTTTTGCTGGTTAGTTTCTGTATTGGTGTTTTGTTTGTTTTTTTCCACTTAGTTTGTGTTTTGTTTGTTTTGTTTGTTTTCTACTTGCTGGTTAGTTTCTTGTATTGTGTGTTTTGTTTTTGTTTTCTACTTGCTGGTTAGTTTTGTATTGTGTGTTTTGTTTGTTTTTTTCTACTTGCTGGTTAGTTTCGTATGTGTGTTTTGTTTGTTTTCTACTCTGCTGGTTAGTTTTGTATTGTGTGTTTTGTTTGTTTGTTTTCTACTTGCTGGTTAGTTTGTATTGCGTGTTTTGTTTGTTTTCTACTTGCTGGTTAGTATTCGTATAGTTTCATGTGTTTTGTTTGTTTCTACTACTTGCTGGTTAGTTTCTATTGTGTGTTTTGTTTGTTTTCTACTTGCTGGTTAGTTTCGTATCGTGTGTTTTGTTTGTCTTCTACATCTGGTTAGTTTGCATTGTATTTTGTTTGTTTCTACTTTATTGTGTGTTTTGTTTTCTACGTATTGCTTGTTTTGTTTGTTTTCTACTTTAGTTTCGTATTGCGTGTTTTGTTTGTTTTCTACTTGCTGGTTAGTTTCGTATTGTGTGTTTTGTTTGTTTTTTCTAGTTCTGTATTGTGTGTTTTGTTTGTTTTCTACCACTGGCTGGTTAGTTTCGTGTGTTTGTTTGTATTGGTGTTTGTATTTGTTTGTTTTCTACTTGCTGGTTAGTTTGCTGGTTAGTATTGTGTGTTTTGTTTGTTTTCTACTTGCTGGTTAGTTTCATTGTTTTGTTTGTTTTCACTTGCTGGTTGGCTCTATTGTGTGTTTTATTTGTATTGCGTGTTTTTGTTTGTTTTCTACAGGTGGTTTTGTTTGCTGGTTAGTTTCAGTATTGTGTGTTTTGTTTGTTTTCTATTCACCTTGCTGGTTAGTTTTCTTTGTATTGTGTTCTGCGGTTTTGTTTGTTTTCACCTGCTGGTTAGTTTTCTGTATTGTTTTCTACTCTCTGGTGTTTTGTTTGTTTTCTACTTGCTGGTTAGTTTTCTACTTCTGTATTGTGTGTTTTGTTTGTTTTCTACTTGCTTAGTTTCTGGTTGTGCGTGTTTGTATCATGCGTGTTTTGTTTGTTTTTCTACTTGCTGGTTAGTTTCGTGTTTTGTTTGTATGCAGTGTGGTTTTGTTTGTTCTTCTACTTGCTGGTTTAGTTTTCGTATCATGCGTGTTTTGTTTGTCTTTGCACCTTGCTGGTTAGTTTCGTATTGTGTGTTTTGTTTGTTTTCACTTGCTGGTTAGTTTCTGTATCATGTGTTTTGTTTGTTTCTATTTGCTGGTTAGTTTCGTATTGCATGTTTTGTTTGTTTTCTACTTGCTGGTTAGTTTCGTATTGTGTTTTGTTTGTTTTCTACTTGCTGGTTAGTTTTGTATTGCGTGTTTTGTTTGTTTTCTATTTGCTGGTTAGTTTCTGTATTGCATGTTTTGTTTGTTTTCTCACTTGCTGGTTAGTTCTTGTATTGTGTGTTTTGTTTGTTTTCTACTTGCTGGTTAGTTTGTATTGCGTGTTTTGTTTGTTTTCTACTTGCTGGTTAGTTTCTGTATTGTGTGTTTTGTTTGTTTTTCTACTTGCTGGTTAGTTTCGTATTGTGTGTTTTGTTTGTTTTCTACATGCTGGTTAGTTTTGTATTGTGTGTTTTGTTTGTTTTCTACTTGCTGGTTAGTTTCTGTATTGTGTGTTTTGTTTGTTTTCTACTTGCTGGTTAGTTTCATATTACGTACTTCTTGTTATATACTCATGCTTGTTAGTTTTTTTGTTTTCTATGAAACTATTTTCGTTATGATTCGATTACATCCGTCTGCTTTGACAAGTATTTAAATCGAAGTACTAATTTGCTAACTTAGAGTTTGTAGTAAGTTACTAATTAAAATGGGTCATCCTTACATTAATTTTTGTTGTTAATTGCAACAATTCACTGATATTATTATTTAAAATTGAGATAAAAATATCTAACCAGAAGATAGACGTCCCTTAATTATCATATTAAATCACATCACATTTTCTGGACATATTAAAATTTAAAACTGATATTGTAAAGACCGGACTGTATTGACATGTTTCGTAAGTTGTATTGTCGTTCTCTTGAGATTGCTAACTCTGAAAGAAATCAAACATTTTTAAAATATATTAATATTTTCCGTCGTTAATTCATATACGTACCCTTTTCATCCCTCCAAAAATTCCAACCGGGTTTTTAAAGTTGAATGGAGGAAGTTGCATGTATTCATTGACCTTAACTGTAAAATTTTCGTATCCCACAGGGGGAGACCCGACCACTCCCAAGTATGACTGGAAAGCTTTTTTTGCTGTATCTTCAATTTGGTCACGAAGCAAGCCTGTAATGATCGGAGAAAATAGGTTTAATAATTTGCTTTTATGAGATATTCCAACTGATAAATGATTCTGAAGGCTTACAACCCTGAAATTTTAGTTTCGATATCCGAGAAAGATACATCATAGACAGCAGCTTTTGTAGCTTTGGGTTTAACACTAGAGAAATAAATAAACACATATGTATGTAAAACTTATATTCGACTTTCACATATATACGTATTATATTTCCCTAATATTTGTACATCAACAAGGCCTCGCCATGTCTTCTCTTGTTAACGTTTGATCATTTTTGTTCCAGAAACTTACATAATATCAAATATATAAGTTTTATTGTAGCAATTTGTGTTTGGAATCAACCATACTAGCACCAAAAGGGTTAGTAGTTATGTTTTGGAGTAAAAACAAACATACTACGAACATGATGGTGATTAGTTAAATTTGAGGTCAGACACAAACGTACTAGGAGTACAAAGGTGAGTATGATAAAGACCCACAACATATTAGCTGTAGAAAGGTGTTCACTTTTGTCGCCAATAAAGGTTCCAAATAATATTTTATTTCGTAAGAATAACATTTCATCCAAAGGATGAAATATTCATTTTGTACAATAGAAGAACTTGAAAGTCTAAGTAAATAAATCAATACATTTTTACACGTTTTGTTAAGCCTAAAAGTTTCATACGAGGTTCCAGAAAGTCTCTGAGTTGAATAAACCTTTATATACATCTATATATATATATTACTCGCTGTGTATCTTCCCGTGAGTCAACGCTAGGTTTAAGGTAGGATTTTAAAGTCCAGGAATCGATTCTCTGCAGTAGACAGAACACAAACACCAACAACAAGAGCTACTAGCTACCGAAAATTTGTTGCCTTCTATATATGCACATGCGAGAAATTTTATGAATAACACGAAGTTATAAATATTAGAATACTTTTACTCGATTCATTTGTTTGTTTGTTCTTTGAAGTTAAACACAAAGCTACTCGATGGGCTCTCTGCGCTCTGCCCACCACGTGTATCGAAACTCAATTTTACTCCTGACAGATTCTAAAAAAATAATGTACTTAAGTCTCAGAGAAGCAGGTTTCATTTGCTGGTGAAGCTGTGTGTGCTCAGTATTAATAGATATTCCATCATGATTTACTAATAACTGTTGCTTCATTTTGAAACTATGGTTTTATCTGCTGGTGAAGCTGTGTGTGCTCAGTATTAATAGATATTCCATCATGTTTACTAATAACTGTTGCTTCATTTTGAAACTATGGTTTTACCTGCTGGTGAAGCTGTGTGTGCTCAGTATTAATAGATATTCCATCATGATTTACTAATAACTGTTGCTTCATTTTGAAACTATGGTTTTATCTGCTGGTGAAGCTGTGTGTGCTCAGTATTAATAGATATTCCATCATGTTTACTAATAACTGTTGCTTCATTTTGAAACTATGGTTTTATCTGCTGGTGAAGCTGTGTGTGCTCAGTATTAATAGATATTCCATCATGATTTACTAATAACTGTTGCTTTATTTTGAAACTATGGTTTTATCTGCTGGTGAAGTCAGTGTGTGCTCAGTATCAGATATTCCATCATGATTTACTAATAACTGTTGCTTCATTTTGAAACTATGGTTTTATCTGCTGGTGAAGCTGTGTGTGCTCAGTATTAATAGATATCCCATCATGATTTACTAATAACTGTTGCTTTATTTTGAAACTATGGTTTTATCTGCTGGTGAAGCTGTGTGTGCTCAGTATTAATAGATATTCCATCATGATTTACTAATAACTGTTGCTTCATTTTGAAACTATGGTTTTATCTGCTGGTGAAGCTGTGTGTGCTCAGTATTAATAGATATCCCATCATGATTTACTAATAACTGTTGCTTCATTTTGAAACTATGGTTTTATCTTTATTTGTCTGATGCAAAAATTGATACTTAATGAATTTAATAAAGTGTAGATAAAATAAACTTATCAGAATAATAATTTTTATTAAACCTATTGCTTAACAATAAATGTAAACATGTAAAAATTGAGCATTGTTGTTTGAAATTTCTAATATTATCACCATTATGACACAAACATAAAAGTTCTTATAAAGAGTAGAT